>NW_013666890.1:152191-160533 GCF_000517525.1 Limulus polyphemus | reverse complement strand
TGTGAAGTAACAACAAGTATCTGTTGAATCTATGAAGTAACAACAAGTATCTGTTGAATCTATGAAGTAACAACAAGTATCTGTTGAATCTATGAAGTAACAACAAGTATCTGTTGAATCTATTAAGTAACAACAAGTATCTGTTAAGTCTATGAAGTAACAACAAGTATCTGTTAAGTCTATGAAGTAACAACAAGTATCTGTTAAGTCTATGAAGTTACTATGTTTCAAGCGTCTAGATGCAAAGAAAAGTAAAAACTATTAAGATATAGCCTAAAAGTGCTTTGCGGACTTTACGGCATAACCATGTTTCATTAGCCCGGGCCCATGGACAGTTGCCCCCTCCCACCCTCTGTAGGCAAAATTTTTGTATACATTTTGTGTGTGTGTGTGTGTGTGATTCGTAGGTTATTAGGAACCTTGAAACCAGAAATATCATGGAACCACTAGCGACTTACAAAAATGTATTGGTGGGTTCTATACGATCCCATCGATAATTCTAGGGGTCAAGAATATTCATTTTTGTACATCAATTGTTTAAGAGCTTATACAGATGCTTATCATTGTATTTAAAAACTGATCTTCGTCACCTATCCAATACTTAAACTTTTTTTCGTCTTCTCGGAACATTTCAAAACCAAAACTTGACATTTTAAAATATAAGAAGCAACATTTGTTAACGTCAGTTTTAAGCTTGCTGGAAGCGTTGAATTAGCTCAAGCGGTGCATTACTTTTTGTGAATAGATTTAAACCGTATCTTTAATGTTTGGCAGAATAAAAAGACATAGAAACCACATAATGAGAATGGACCTTTGTTTCTTTGTTCAGGCTTCGCGTTAGAATGAAATGATAGTAGATCGTGGATCTATATTAAGCCTGGCACTTACGTCATTTCGTGTTCTTAAACCACAGTTTCTTCATAAGACTTACGAATTCGAAGTTTCTTGCAATAGACAACATGTCCGTTAGCGCTTACTCTTTCTCAGGGGAGTTAGGGCTAACTCTTGAAGAAATGTGAACGTTCATACATATTAGACAAGAAAAAGAGCGCGCTTTTCTTTAGAACGCATAACAAGTAAGACTTGTCACATTCAGGAGGCTGTTCCACGTGTAAGGAAGAACGGAAATAAAAAAGACACTTCAATTTGGAAAGGATAAGAAGGCGCATTTTGCCACTTTGAGTTTACGTTTCGTAGCAAGAAAGAAAAGAGCGATTCGAAAAAGATTTTCTTTTCACACTCGAGAATAGTTGTTAGAACTTCTATTAACAGTTAGTAAAAAAAACTGTAAGAGGAATTTAATTTTCAGTTACAAGTGTGTTAAATAAATTATTATTTTTTTATCTTGCATGAAAGTAAATATAACGTTCCCGTATGGTGTCGATTTATTTTTTAGATTTAATTGTTTGCGCCCCCCTCCCGTGGCTCAACGATAATTTGAAGGCTTACGACACTTAAATCCGGGTTTCGATACCCGTGGTGGGTAGAGCACAGACAGCCCATTGTGAAGTTTTGAACTTAGCAACAACTAAACTAAAACTAAAAATTGTTAAATAATTACAATATAGTAGCAAAACTAGAAAAACGATGCTAAAAACTAGTTTTTGGTTAGTCTTAGAAAATAAATAATAATCCCATCTGCGAGCCTGGTAGTAGCTCTACTGGGTAAGTCAAAAGTACTGATTCTCTCTCTCTATTGTTATATACCGGGTAAGTCAAAAGTACTGATTCTCTCTCTCTATTGTTATATACCGGGTAAGTCAAAAGTACTGATTCTCGTTCTCTATTGTTATATACTGGGTAAGTCAAAAGTACTGATTCTCCCTATTGTTATATACCGGGTAAGTCAGAAGACCCGATTTCCCTATTGTTATATACCGGGTAAGTCAGAAGACCCGATTTCCCTATTGTTATATACCGGGTAAGTCAGAAGACCCGATTTCCCTATTGTTATATACCGGGTAAGTCAGAAGACCCGATTTCCCTATTGTTATATACCGGGTAAGTCAAAAGACCCGATTTCGCTATTGTCATATACCGGTAGAGAAAAAAAACCTTGATTTTTCCCTATTGTTATAAAGTCAAAAGTACTGATTCTCCCTATTATTATATACCGGGTAAGTCAAAAGCCCTGATTTCCCTATTGTTATGTTCCAGTAGAGACAAAAGCCCTGATTTTCCCTATTGTTATTTACCGGTTGAGGTCCTGCTTTTCCATACTGTTATATACCGGTATAGCCAAAAGCCCCGATTTTCTTAACATCTGAAGGACGGACGGCATAAATCAACACCATCTCTTTAACTTCCATCATTCATTAAAATTTTACACAAATGTAGGCCGAAGACAGAAGGTGGATTACCGGTGTATGGGCCATTCTTCTACATATACCTGTTTTACCAGGATACATTTTACCACCTTGTGATTTGTAACCTAGTTATGTTTGCCCCCTTCTTCATGCGCGAAGAGCTTTTGCTACAAAATTACTGAGCATTCATAAAGTGTCTATTTAGTTAACACTTAACCCACGTATCAAACTGTATTAGAAGTAGCATCAATAAAGTGATTTGTAGTTTTTATAAAATATACATAACTCAAACCTAAAAAAAACAAAAAACATTTCCAACTTTCGATAAAGAGTCTGATATCACTATTGTTAATATCAAAACAAAATAAACAATCAGTTTATATCTATATTTCGGAGGATTCATACCCTCATATATCACCATTACAGATTAATCTGTTGAAGGAGCACCCACCCCAGTGGCACAGCAGAATGTCTGCGGACTTACAGTGCTAGAAACCGAGTTTCGATACCCGTGGTGGGCAGAGCACAGATAGCCCATTGTGTAGTTTTGTGCTTAATAACTAACAAACAAACTGTTTATGGATTACGATGTATTACGTTTATCTGTCTATTCCTTCCTACACGTGTGTGTGTGTGTGTAGAGAGATATAAACAGAATATAAACGTTTTCTTCTGACCACACCAGGATATTATTACTGATTGTTCCTTTTATAACTTTAAATACAGAAGCATACATGGCTTGGAAACTGGGTTAGCTAATGCATTGTAATTACCTCATGAACGTTTTTCTTCATTTACATAACGAAATATTTACACATATCTTAAACGTCTCTAGCACATTGGTGCTCAAGTGGGAATCCGAGCGTGTCCTAGTGGTTAGCCCATATTGTTAAGGTAATAAAATAGTCTTCCTTGAAAGTACAGTGAATACGTCTTTAAAAAGCCCATATTGTTAAGGTAATAAAATAGTCATCCTTGAAAGTACAGTGAATACGTCTTTAAAAAGCCCATATTGTTAAGGTAATAAAATAGTCTTCCTTAAAAAGCCCATATTGTTAAGGTAATAAAATAGTCTTCCTTGAAAGCACAGTGAATATAATACGTCTTTAAAAAGCCCATATTGTTAAGGTAAGAGTCTTTCTTGGAAACACCGAATCTATATATCATTATGGAAAACCCACAGTGAGAATGTTGAGATCGATAGCACGTGCCGAACTCAGCCGAGCTTCGGACATCACGTTCAAACACGACGTTATAGCGGCGCGAGTGTGCCACGTCGTAGTTTAGACAAAGTGAACTGTAGAAAATATTGTATCCTTGAACTTGGAATTGAGAAAGCTCGATATCATTCCTTACATCTGGCGCAGCGGAGATGGAAGGTACGTAGAAACGAAGCCTGTTTTTATACAAGTCTCATTCTGCACTTTTTTACGAAATAAATTAATGTTGAAGTGGTCATTTATTAAATCGATATCAGCTTAGGTTCATGGCCTTTTCTTTTAAACAATTGTGTTTCTGATAGTTTTCTTTTTTCCAGTAAAAGAAACATGAATAAAAAAAAAGATGTGGTCTTTGTACCACGTGAATATTGCTGTATCGACCATTGTTCTAGCATTGATAATTTATACGCCCAATTTAAACCGTTTTGTTCAGGTTGTTGTAGAGTTGTTATCTGTTAAAATGACTCTAGGTCAGTTGTCAATCTTATCTATATTATAACCTAAAGTTTCTATTCATTCACCGGTAACCTATATATCAGTCTTCACGCCCGTCTGCCTGTCTATTTTATTTTAATCAGAGAATGGGTTTGTCCTAGTGATTAGAAGTATCTTTAAAACGTTAAAACAAAACCTGGTTAATAGAAATACAAGATTGCCATAAATAAAAACATCCTATTATCATAGTTAAGACGTACTTCATAGTCCTTTCGCTGTTGGAGACATATTACACTCGGAGGATCGGAAGAGGCCACTGCTGAACTTTACAATATACATGAAACCTTTACTATAGTTTTATCCTCTAACCTTAGAATTAATTACAGATGGGGTCCATACCCCATCACCTTTTAAAGTGCATCTTTTAAAACTACCTGGACGCTAAATAGCTTGTTGCTCCTAACAACGTACGAGTCACACACAAAATAATATCACCAGTTACTCTCACTCTCAACTTCCTATGTCATTTAAATGTTTTCACACAGTGTTTAGTCACTTCTTCATATATTGTTGTAACAGTATGACGCTATGTATGGACCACGGGCGTAGCCTACCAGCACTCCAGAGGGAGGAGCGGGGGCTTTTTTCCAAGATAATATGGACCTTTCTTTCTACACAAAGAATCTTAAGTGATTTACATGAAAGTCGAGTGTTTATTATAAAAAAAAATTATCAGACGTTAGTGGACCTTTAAAGTTTTCTAGAATATTGGGGTTGTCTTCGAGTTCCCCTCTGGACCCCACCAGAAGGGAAAAAGTTGGTAATTTGAAGACTAACGGATAGATACGTATAGTGAATATATATCCTTTTTTAGTTACGCAGGTAGGGAGGTTCTTATTTCACGTCGTGGTTCCAAACATCCTAATACCAAAATGATGGCAATATACTCCCATATCTTGTATTCTCAAAGTTTAGCGGATCAGCGGACGAAATATTGCATTATAATCACTATAAGTAGTTTAGTTGGAACATTATATTTAATTAGCTATGCTCATTACTAGGTTCTGATCTATCTAGCTGGTTTGCTTTCATCAGAAGTTAAATTTAATAGCTTTTCATTTTTGTGTGATACAGTTTATTACATTTTTTTTGATTTAGAGGTTTTGGACAATTCGACAACGAACCCTGTTAGGCCCTAGAATATGTTTTTTGTTACCCTTTATATGTCAGCTTTAATACATAAGTATTCTACTGCTTTGTTAAATCCAGTCTTAACTCTCGAGTAGCCAAAAACGTTTTGCTTCTTGACTTTAAGTATATACATGTTGATCCATTTTCTTGACTTTTTTTTTCACAGAAGAAATACTTTTCTGTGACTCACTCAATACATTTTTTGTATATCATGTCATGAGTTCGTGATCTTTCCAAACTCTGCAGCGAATGTGACAGAAACATAATATCAGGTCGTTAGGTTTCAGTTTCCTTTACTGGTAGACGCAGAGCATGACGTATTAAAATGATTTATATTTGATGATATCAGCAATTATCCCATAAGTCTGTGCGGATGACATGCTGATGTTACTCTACCACTGAAATCTCTAATTGAACGTAACCTTATATTAGCATTATATATGCATTACTTACATAGAAACAGAACACACATACACATATATAAATATAAGTGTTTACTCCGAGTGGCCAATGCCTGTAGAACTATATGCATTAGTGCTCGTTTAGTAATTGGTTCATCCTAAGCTTACGTCATTGAAATATTTAGTTGTTTTTGTTGTTTTTTTCAAACACCAGGTCATGACTCTAAGTCAGAGATTTCCAAACTTTTTTCTCCGATGACACTCTAACCCACTTCCTTTTATTTACACGATACTCCTTCTGCCACTTACAATATTTTTGTAGTTTTTTTTTGTTTTTTTTATACTGTTACTAATTATTCACCGTTTGTATTATGAATGTACTTGTGAATAAAACACAAAGTTAATCTGTTTTTGAGGTATTTAATTTGCTGTGGTCCAAAGCACACAGATTACTGACGAAATTTTCTACATTAAAGATTTGACGTTTGTGTTAAAATCTTCTTGCTGGTTTATTACAATGAAATTAATAAATTTGGCGTTTGTGTTAACCTGAAAATCTTAAAAGTTTATACAGTGAACATACTAGATTTGACGTTTGTGTTAACCCTGAAAATATTCTTGCAGGTTTATACAGTGACAGTAATATGCTTGAGGTTTGTGTTAACCCTGAAAATCTTCTTGCAGGTTTATACAGTGACAGTAATATACTTGACGTTTGTGTTAACCCTGAAAATCTTCTTGCAGGTTTATACAGTGCCAGTAATATACTTGACGTTTGTGTTAACCCTGAAAATATTCTTAGCTGGTTTATACAGTGACAGTAATATACTTGACGTTTGTGTTAACCCTGAAAATATTCTTGCAGGTTTATACAGTGACAGTAATATACTTGACGTTTGTGTTAACCCTGAAAATATTATTGCAGGTTTATACAGTGACAGTAATATACTTGACGTTTGTGTTAACCCTGAAAATATTCTTGCTGGTTTATACAGTGACAGTAATATACTTGACGTTTGTGTTAACCCTGAAAATATTATTGCTGGTTCAAAATCATTCGTAATGATATTTCTACTGACTCTGATGAAAATGTCATAAAAAATTGACTTTTTATTGTAGATTAGACTAATGAATTAGTATATTTATTGACTCCTCGAGCAAATCTCACAAACAGCAAATTCATTAAATTGTTGACTTGAAAAATCTCATTATCGAATGAAACAATGTAGTGGTATTTCTGTTGACTGTCACGGCAAATTACTTATCATAGATTATGACAATTGTTGACTCGAAAATCTTATTATCATGTGAAATAATGGAGTATTTTTGTTGACTCTCAGAACAATGTCTCTACAGGAGAACAGAGTCAATATACGTTTTCTATGCCAGAATGTTTCTAATAAAAGCAAAATTTAATTCATCCTTGCGAGTCCATTATGTCGCGCGTTTTGGCTTACACTTTTGCGTTTGAGCAGAAAATATTAGAAAATGCATTTACAAACGCTATGCTGCGTACAACAAACATCCCTTAATTTAGTGACTTGTATACACATCGTTAACAACTGCATATTTTGTTAGTATATTGAATAAATTTAGTTTCTAGTTGACAATTTATTTTCGTTCTATTAAAAACAACGAATGCTTGCTTGTTATTAATCACAAAGCTACACAATGGCCTATGTATTCTCTACTCACCGCGGGTATCGATACTAGAATTTTAGCGTTATAAGCCCGCAGGCTTAGCGCTGAGCCACCTGGGGGGCGAATAATGAAAGAACTTCTAAAATGTTAACACCTTCACTGCAGCAGCGCCCCTAGTGGTACAGCGATATGTCTGCAGACTTACAACGCTAGAAACCGGATTTCGGTACCAGTGGTAGGCAGAGCACAGGTAGCCCATTGTATAGCTTTGTGCTTAACTTCAAACAAACCAAACTGTAGCAGCAGTGTTTATTCCCTGTGCGTGACTTTTTTTTCTGGTCATTTTTGTTATAATGTTGTGGAATTTGTTACATACTTTCAAAGCAACTCAAACAGGTTGTTTGTAATTTTCAAGCAGATTCTTTATGATTTCACGGTAGGATCCTTTGTTTTGTGACGTCATTTTCATTAATCATTTAGTAGCTTTCAAAAATCAGTTGCACAATATTTTTAGGCCTACTGCCTTCAGTTACATAGTTTGTTCATGTTGATATCAGTGTATGCAGCACACACTTTAAAAGCATCCAGTATTCAAAAATTGTGATGAAACTTGAGTCTTCTCTGACGTTTAGTGATTTGATTTTTTTCTGGCCTGATAGGGAGGGACTCCCCCTGTACAAGTGAAAGAAAGCATAGCTGATCGTTTTTTCATTCATATATCTGAGCTAAACAGCAGTATACGGCTGCCCAAGTTTTTCGTTTTGTTTGTTTGTTGAATTTCACGCAAAGCTACTCGAGGGATATCTGTGCCAGCCGTCCCTAAGTTAGAAGTGATAGACTAGAAGGAAGGCAGCTAGTCAACACCACCCACCGCCAACTCTTTGGCTACTCTTTACCAACGAAGTGTGGGATTGACCGTAACATTATAACACCCCCAGTGCTTAAAGGTAACGCATTTTCGATAACGGGATTTGAACACGCGACCCACAGATTGCGAGTCAAGGCGCTAACCACCAGGCCATGCCACGTCAGCTACAAAAGTAAAGCAGTGAATATCATAAAAATACATGTGTTCATCCCACGACTTCTGTGAAAGCACATTATCATGTTGAAGACATGAACTTTGTCGGGTGAGCTACACTATATAT
>NW_013666890.1:146977-151191 GCF_000517525.1 Limulus polyphemus | reverse complement strand
TCGGAGCTAAACAGCAGTATACGGCTGCCCTAAGTTTTCGTTTTGTTTGTTTGTTGAATTCACGCAAAGCTACTCGAGGGATATCTGTGCCAGCCGTCCCTAAGTTAGAAGTGATAGACTAGAAGGAAGGCAGCTAGTCAACACCACCCACCGCCAACTCTTTGGCTACTCTTTACCAACGAAGTGTGGGATTTTCGATAACGGGATTTGAACACGCGACCCACAGATTGCGAGTCAAGGCGCTAACCACCAGGCCATGCCACGTCAGCTACAAAAGTAAAGCAGTGAATATCAGAAAAATCCACGTGTTCATCCCACGACTTCTGTGAAAGCACATTATCATGTTGAAGACATGAACTTTGTCAGGTGAGCTACACTATATATAATCGCTGGAAAACTTGGGACTTGGACTTTCTCGGATGGATTATGCCCTTAGCCAAGGAAACTATATACCTACACGAATATAAAGAAAGAAGGTTGGTACACGTGTAGATTCTACAGCCCAACGCACACCTGTAAGCACGTATCTATAGGCCACACGACACAACACAGTGAAATGGTTCGAGTTTTATTTGTTTGTTTGAAACTCGTGATTTACCTTCGATAGACGTCCGTCCTACGTTTGAAGTGATATAGATGAAAGGCAGCTAGTCAACAGCTCTTACCGCTAACTCTTGGGCTACTATTATCTAATATAATAGTGGGATTTTCACTGTCACACTTTAACGCAGCCATGGTCCATGGACGTCCGCAGGGGGAGGGAGGAGCACTTGTCCCCACCTGGAAAATGAGAAACATATTTTTTCTTTATTCATTAAACATATGTATATGGATTTTTTTTTTTTATTTAATTCACAATTTCACACTACTTTGCACCCCACCCCCGAAAAAATTTCTGCGGATGCCCATGCCATGGTCGCAAAGTGCGGAGCATACTTTTTTTTTCTTTGCGTAGTGTTACGTATTAGAATTTCAAATAGTCTGAAATTGAGTTAACTGATAATTTAAATTTAGTAGTTCAATTGTACTTTGGATTTAGTATTTAAATAAATATAGTCAGTTTGTAATATTTACCAACAAGATTAATACACAGTTTTATTTTTTAACACAAATACGTTTTAATATACACACAACAGTACAATTTACAATAACAATTATTACAAATAGTTATTACAAACAAAGATTGTATAAACAAAAGTTTCACAAACTTGCAAACAATATGAAGTCTTCTTTCTAGTTTGATATCTTATCGAGGGTTCACGATGAGCGAGCTGATTACGAGTTGACGGAAATATATTTCACTTAACAGGAAGCTAGCTAGCTTTGTTCTTTGCCACACACGCTGAGTTTTCCACCGTTGAATTATATAATGTCTTCGTAAAAATACTAATGTCGGATGTGAATCCACTGAAGTTAAATAATTAATAATGTTCGAAATTTATAAATATTCCTGGTCAAAAGTTTTCTGATTGATAAGCGTTATAACAATCACAGTTATAGCATACGAAGTTTATAGCACACTGATTATAGAGAACTAATTATAGATACTCTCTTTTGGCGCGTCGCGTTGGTTATATTTATAGCCATGTGTAGGCTTTATACGTATATACATATATTGTTGATTCTTACTCTCGAGAATCTTCTACAACTTTAGAAAATAGGCGGAAGTTTTGCAATAAACATTTAACGCTATAAGCATGTTTTTAAATATAAGCTTAATCTAAACAACGTCGATGTTTAAATAAATACAACAAATTCGTTACAGCAGTAACGCTAGAGTTGTACAGCAGATAATATGCACCCAATTGACACTGATAAACACCTTAATCAAAGGGCGAGTCGAGCGCTCTAACCACATGGCAATGCCGGGCCAAGTAGGCCCAAGCCTTAAAGGACAAGTTCTCTTTTAAACAACATGGCAACATAGAAGTATTGCTTCGTTTTATTTTAGTTATTGCTACATTTTCAATTTAAGTCCTGAAATATAATATAAATTTTATTTTATTTTAGAAATGACATTACAGGTCAGACTGGATCAAGTAAATCTTCAAATCAGTTCAGTTTGATCGACATACATTAAAGTACATAAGTTTGTGTAAAGAATAACTGATCATTTACGTTAATCGAGAGTGGAAATGCTGCAGCGACCTCTAAGAATTTTTTACTTTTATTGCAGTCAATTGTTGGTATTTAGTGCAATAAAAGTAGAAATTAAACAGTGGTATGAAACACACGCTGGGCAACTGATACCCCCCACCCCTAAATAACAACAATTAAGTCATCAATTTCCATTTAAAATATTTGACATATTCAGTTGCCAAAATTTTTTTAAACATTTCTCTCAAGTTAAACATGTACAAGAACATAAACTTCAGTATTACATAACTTGTATTAACTCGTATAACTGCGCATGTTACAAAAATCAAGAAATTTACACAACATTCATTACCCCCACCCCCTCCTCCGACGGCAGTAGTAGTTTTCACTTCTATCACTTATATCATGCGAACATGATCGAAAACTTGGTTTAAAGGTTAAGTGTCCCCCAAGAACCAGTTGATTAAATTTGGGTGAATGAAGCACTACTGACGTCATGCAACATTTTCTTTCTTTTTTTTTTCTGGGGGTTTCAGTGAAAGAAAAACTACTCATGTTATAAGTGGTGGGTTAATAATGATAATCATACAAACTATAAGTGGGGTGCCTTTCACTTTGCATATTATTAAATATGTAGTTGGTTTCCAATAGAGACAAACATTTTTAACATAATTAATCCAATCTTCATACATGGATTTGGGATTATTAAAACAGCATATGGAAAGCGTTTAGTTTTAAAAAAATGAAACTGCATGCATGTTTTTAAGAGTTATTGACATTCTCGATAAAACGCAAAATTTAGTGATGTTTATATTCATAAACTGGAAAAGACATTTTCAATCTGAACGGAATCTTATAACAGCTTAGAGACCTGTAGGTACCAGGTGTAGACGTTGACCAAAGGAACGTCAGCCAACAGGCACACCCGCCGCCACAAGGCCTACACTCAACTCTTTCAACCAAATAACGAGATTGACTTTTAAAATATGCCTAAAGCTGAAAGTACGAAGCTTGTTCAGCGGCATCACGCCTCGAACCCTGGACTCTTCGATCTACAGCTAGACATGCTAACCACTAGGCCCGCACTTGGAAGACTATTTTAAGAAGTTCATTAGAAAACAAGATAAACTTAAACTCATTGTTCTTGAATCTGGACACATAATCGCAAATGGCATACATTAAAATCAAACTATTTTTTATCTTTCGAAAATGATTTTCGGAGAATATTCTTTAAAAAGAAGGGGGGAAAAAGAAGGTTTCCTAACTCCAAAAATCTCATTGATTGTTCCTAACATTAAAATTAAATTCTGTTGACTGCTAGAAGATATGGCCAGACGTGGTTTAGTGGTTACCGTGCTTAGAAGCTTATAAAAAAAAAAAATCAAAACTTTTAGGCACACGCTCGGAACTTTCAGTTGTGGACGCGTTATAACTGTGCAGTCTGTCCTGCTACTCAATAAAGGCAGTGTGTGATGCTAACTGGTTGCCCTTCCTCTGATTAGCAGTTCTAAATTAAGAATGGCTATACCTGAACCTCACGAGTCTCTGACCTGACCGCTTAACCCATGTCTCGTACAAGTTGATGTTCGAAATACTAAACAACATGAAAATATCATATTCGTTTCTAAAACGCACTCGTAAACTAAATCTCTCCAAAAATATGCAGTAAGCCTATCAACCATATTTGAATTATGTTCACGCTGTAACCCTATAGTCTCGGGTTTTGAGATTTGGAATCGTTTCGCCGTGTTTCAGGTAGTATTCATCTAAGGGCCCGGTGATGACAAGCGAAACATGTCGAAACGTTATCACGTCTCCAAATCTTCAGCAGTTATATCTTTTACAAAACTTGTAAGACGATTATTATGAGGCGTGGGTTGGTTTTGTGGTACAGCTATGGCTTTCGGAACTGGCGAGAAGAGTTCGGATCCATGCGATAACTCCAAATATTTCCCGCACTTTCGTTGCGTTATCAGAATGATAGTCAATCGCTTTAGCTTTTGCAAACAGAAATGCAAATAGGCCATATAATGTTCAGCAAAACTTTATTTTTGTTTCACAAAATAACACGAAACCATTATTGCACTATCTTTCATAACACCAAACCATTATTGCAC
>NW_013666890.1:143803-146033 GCF_000517525.1 Limulus polyphemus | reverse complement strand
AAGCTTCTCAATGTTTTTAAAAAGACCTAACGTTACGTCGTTACGTTTGTTTATTGATGTTATTAGGTAAAGTTTAACCCGAACTAAACTAAAGTAAAATTAAACGTACACAAGTTACAGTGTTAATTTATCTCTTTATCAAATACAGATTATAGGCCGTACTTAATAAAGGCTTTACTAATGCTAGGCCTAAGGGAAGTAGACCAGATTTCGGTGTCTGCGATTAGAATGCTAGAATCGTATCATTCTAAAAGCCCCGTATTTAAAGAAGTGTTGTTACAATAAAGATACTAATTTGACCACAAATGTTGTACGGGTCTCTGTTAGTGTATAATATTTGAAACTCACCTTTTCTTGGTTTTCGTATCGAAGATATAGTGCACAATTGCACATTATATCGGAAAGACGTATTCGTGTTTAAACACGTAAAGGAAGAACGTTATAATGAAGTAAGTAGCATAATAAGGCTGTTTTTATTCTCCTGTAATGTCCAGCTTTTCATCTTGTAAGTGAACATTCCCAAAGATGTAGCGACGTGCCAAAAACTTTTGTATACAATCGTAAAACGGAGTCAATTTTAACCCCTCTCAATATAAAACGTTAGAATTTAGCCTTCACTAATGTACCGTTCATTACCGGCTCGGTCCACATATTGAAAAAGTTCATGTTTTGCTAGTTACGACTCTCACTGTAAAAATGTAACCAGAAAAACTGGGTGGAATTAGTGGGATTAATTGCTGCTATATTGATGGTAATTTTTGTTTTTTACACCTGCGAATGCCGGTTAATAGAGATCTTGTAACTAACAAAGTCATGGACCCACAAACTATTTTATAAACAGTTTTAGAAACAAATATTTAAAAAAAAAGTCGATTGTTCTGATAATTCTAAGGTTAATAATAACATTAATAATTAATAGCACACTCAAAAAAACTCGTCTGATTATTCTTCGTCACACTATCTATCGCAAATAATTCTAACACTTGGAGACCCCAAAATAAACAGATTTTAGTGCGTAGAGCATGCCTGGTTAGTCTGAAATGTTGGACGTATACTGTACATCGGTTTGAAGGATAATTAAAATTTTAACTAATTATGCGTTTCTATTCATATCTCTAAGTTTGCTTAAGCAAGATTATTTGTTATTTGTATTTTAGAAAGAACAATATTCTTAAATCGTTCTAATATACTTTAACAAGTTGACTTGTTCCTCATGTCAGAGGGACTATTTTAAAACAACGGCTTTCTCTCAGCATGAAGAGATCACCTGTGAACAACCCAAATGATTTAACAACTTTGAAAAAATGCTACAAGTGAAGTAACTCTTCTGTTTAAGATACGCGCGTCATTCAATGTATAAAACAATAGTACAAAAAAAGAATTATATACGTCCAACATTTCGGACTAACCTGGCATGTTCTACGCTATGCTGAGCTAAGCAGTAATTTATATTCCACATAATATGCACGTGACATTTGGAACTTTACAACTTTTGATTGCATAAAAAAATATCCCCCCCCAAAAATAAAAATAGTTGCATTTATATATCTGTTTACTTGTTCATATTGTTTCTTCAGAAGTGTAGTCGTAGCTATAATTAGCACGTTTGGATTTTGAATCCGAGGATTTCTGGTCATCGAACCGTTGCTGTAAAAACGTGCTTCGCAATTTGGGACCTTGGATGCTCTACAAGAATGACGGTCAAATCTCACTGTTCGACCAGATAAGAGTGGCCCAAGAGTTGGTAGTGAATGTTGGTGACCAGCCGCCTTCCAAAACTTCAAAATTAAAGACTATACGCAGGTGGTGCTTATATAACTTTGCGCGAGATTTCCAAAAGCAGCAATAATTATCATTGAGACATATTATTTCATAGGTTACATGAGAGTCTTGGTCGGATCATCCACGCGGAGATATTTGTATCATTCTAATAATCTGCTCCAATTATAGATAAATAGTGAACTATGTTTACCGTACATTCTAATGTTTTTAGCACAATAGATTGGAAAAATGATTTGAAAGAAGGCCCGACAAACTAACATTGCATAGTGGTTTGAGTGGAGTGGTATTCGCCATAATGCATACCGGTAAGGGAAAAAATGTTGGTGTGACATACCAACAGAAAAATATTATATATATATATATATATATATATATATATATACTATACTACGTCTACGTAACCAACCCTAACCCCTACCCAACCTACGTACTTCGTTTACGGTTACGT
>NW_013666890.1:141581-142872 GCF_000517525.1 Limulus polyphemus | reverse complement strand
CCAAACCATTATTGCACTATCTTTCATAACACCAAACCATTATTGCACTATCTTTCATAACACCAAACCATTATTGCACTATCTTTCATAACACCAAACCATTATTGCACTATCTTTCCGTCTGTCCTTTCATCTTTTTTATTCTCTTATATCTGTATTATCGGGGGAGGGGGGTGTAACAAAATTAGTAACCGAACCCTGGTGGAAAAAGTGAGATATGTAACCAAAAATAATCTGTAGCATTAAAAAAAGGAGAAAGCCCAAATAAGAGCTCTTTATCGATCATATGTAGGATATAAACAAAACATTTCGCTTCACATTAGTTAGTGTGCAAAGAAAATAGGAGCAGCAAGCGGTGAAAATATCAGAACGTTTTACATGCAACACTTGCAATAGGTAATTTCCAACGCTGAAAATATCAGAACGTTTTACATGCAACACTTGCAAGAGGTAATTTCCGACGCTAAAATATCAGAACGTTTTACATGCAACACTTGCAATAGGTAATTTCCAACGCTAAAATATCAGAACGTTTTACATGCAACACTTGCAATAGGTAGTTTCCAACGCTGAAATATCAGAACGTTTTACATGCAACACTTGCAAGAGGTAATTTCTAACGCTACAAATGTTAGAACGTTTGACATGCAACACTTACACTGAAAATATCGGAACGTTTTACATGCTTAACTTGCAAGAGGTAATTTCCAACGCTACAAATGTTAGAACGTTTGACATGCAACACTTACACTGAAAATATCGGAACGTTTCGTGCTCATTTCTCCACATTGCAGCGAAGTATAATACACTAAACACGAGCCAGTCAACAATACACTAAACACGAGCCAGTCAACTTTCAAATTTGCAAACTATCGCATAAATGTGTTGTGAATAAAACATCTCAGTTTTATAGTTTCTCAGACAAGAGAGTTACTGAGGATATGTTCAGTACAGCTAATCAGTTAAAGATGGAATGAACAAAAAGAACAGCTTATCAAAACCTGAAAGTGGGACGAGAATTTGCGGTCGTTATAGAACAGGGACAAGAGTTTCAAACCCAACATGGCGTAATAAATCTATCATAACAATAATCAGTTTTCGTCTGTCTTGAAAATGCACGCGCACCTTACTAGCTAAATGCGCATGCGCACACACTTTTTTTTATTTCAACGGATGTAAATATATTTTAGTAGACATTTTGTCCAACAACATATTAAAAGCTTCTCAATGTTTTTAAAAAGACCTAACGTTACGTCGTTACGTTTGTTTATTGATGTTATTAGGTAAAGTT
>NW_013666890.1:123749-140672 GCF_000517525.1 Limulus polyphemus | reverse complement strand
GTATATATATATACTTCTCTGGATTATAGTAAGTGAAATATCCGTGACGTGTGGGGGAAAAATAATTAGTTTTTCATTAAATATTTATAAGATGTTGGATCAAAGTGTAAAGAAAAAAGGACCGTAAAGGTACCAACAGTTTTTTTACGACAGCCAACGTAAAGTAATTATAGCAATTAAAATGTAAAATAACGTGTTTATCATACATGGATAGTGAATACAAAATATTTTCATTATATACGAGAAGAATTGTACGTTATGCAAGGTCTAAATAATAATAATAAAACAACTTTTCTCTTGTAGTTATTTATTTATGGTAGTCGACAGTAGAAGTGTAGCGGCAACCTTTAGAGGTTTTCTTCGTTTATTACACATAATTCTTGGTATTTAGTGCAAGAGAAATAAAAGTTAAAGAGTGGTATGATACGCAGGCGGGGTTATGCCCCCCCCCCGGCCTAAATATCAACAATTAAGTCCTCAGTTTACATTTATTTCGTAACTGATGGATATTAATTCGAACGAACGTCGTTGAAAACGCAAAGAAACAAAAACAAAACTGTTTTTTGAACTCATCAGAACTTAAGTGATAGTTAGGTCCCTCATTCGAGTTCGGCTGTCAATAGCATCATTTTCATTTTCGTCTCTAGGAGTGAAAGTTTTTAGTTAATCTTGGTAAGGGGTACCTTTTGGGATGAGGCAGAGGTTTCATTTACCCCACCTATGTTTCTTACCATTGTTTAATATTAAGAACAATATTTGATGACGGCAAGCTTGCGAGCGCGATTCTGTTTTGGTAATTTTGTTGTAACATGATTTATATCATATAATTATCCCCCCCCCCAAATATTGATGTATAATTTTTTATCTGAAAAAAAAACCACTGCTGAAAACTGAAATGGCGCCCCTGACCTGGGTGGAATTCAATTGATTTGAAAAAATATTTTTTAGTAAAATTGGACGTGGGCATATTTTACAATTAAATACCTCGGGAGTGCTTACACGTCAAAGAATAACATATAAATAGTCATTTTGCATCAGACGTAGCTACAGTATTTTATTTTGTGGGGGGGGGGCATCATGTCTTTTTGAAAGTGTTGGATATGATATTAAATTGTTTTCAAGAAGCTACACAATGGGCTGTATTCGTTCTGTCCAATGCGGGGAGTTGAACCCCGGATTTTGACGCTCTGCGTCCGTACACTTGCAGCTAACCCACCTAGGAACAACAGTGTTGGAATGACCAGGTGGTTAGGGCGCTCGACTTGCAATCTGTGGGTCGCGGGTTTGAATCCCCGTTCCACCAAACATGCTCGCCCTTTCAGCCATGAGGGCACTATAATGTTATGGTCAATCCCACTATTCGTTGGTAAAATAGTAGCCTAAGAGTTGACGATGCGTGGTGATAATTAACTGCCTTCCCTCTAGTTTTTCACTGCTAACTTAGGGACGGCTAGCGCAGATACCCCTCGTGTAGCTTTTCGCGAAATTCATAACAGACAAACAAAGGCAAGGAATCGTTGAACCATAGGATACTTTCTAGCCTATTAATAGAATAATTATAGCATAATAACACAAACAGATCTGAACAGACTTTTACGTACCTGATAATCTCAACCTATATTATTTCTTTAAAATGATCTCCATGAACGGACAGTGCAGTAATCCCGTACTTACTGATGAATCACGTTTAAATTATTGTTTTTTCTTAACTATATAACAACCTTTTTAAAAATACGCTTATATTTACTACGTGTTCTAGTCAAGTAGTCGAAGACTAATATTCACTAACGTTTTATGTATTTTGTTCGCCGTTAACGAGAGTAACTCGTCACGTATTTGAGGGTAAGGTATTAGTTTTTAGGAGGATTTTCTACCTTGAAGTTTTTAAAGTCTTAACCGATAGACTTAAGATTTTAGCTTAATAGGTTATCATTGGGTTATTGCATCGTTATGTACCTGAATATCTTCATCGTGGACAAATAAGATCTCTTATATAAAAATATCTTGTACAAAAGCAAAATATACCATTTCCGGTCTATTCTTGGTAGGAATTGAGGTCATGTGCACGTTTAGCGTTGTGGTTAAAATGCACGTGAAGGCTTTCCATGACTTAGAAACAACGATTCGTCCAATAAAATAGTATTAATCATACTGAAATGAGGCGAAAATATACAAACCAAAATATATGACAAACCGACTGCTTTCTTTCATCACGCTTTTTATTTCCTTTTTTATCCTATGTAATTATTGACTATAATTAGTAAAATATAATGTAATATATTTTAGATTTAGGAATATTTGAACAGTTAACTAACTAAGGACTTGTATTTAAAAATCATCTTGGACTGTAATTTTTTTACTCAATTATGGATAAGTTAAGTTCCCGTATTATAAACTTCCGCGTACGCGCTTCATTTCAACGGATCTAAACAAAAGGCTGATGTAAATATACTTTAGTAGACATTCTGTATAACAACATATTAAGAAAGTATTTTTTTTTTTAAGTTTTTTAAAAAGGTCTAACATTAGGTCATAGAATAACATTATAAGTTTATTTATTGATATGATTAAGTATGGTAAAGTTTAGCCGTAACTAAAGCAAGAAAACGTGCAAAAGTTACAATCTTATTTTTAATCGAATACAGGCCATATTTAATAAAGGCTTAATTAATGTCAGGCCTAAAACAAGTGGACTTGTAGATTTCGGTGTCTGCGATTAGAATTCTTTTGTATTATTCTAGAACTCCTGTATTTAAAGAAGAACTGTGGCAATAAAGATACTCATTTGACCGCAAATGTTTTGCACGTACAATAAAAGCGTAAAACTGGTACTTTTTGTCATGTTCCTCTAATCTTTTTGGGAGTGGAAACTGTCCCTGTTTCCTCCCATTGGTTAGCTTGAGGGCTTACACACAGTTGGAGGTCCATTACATAACTTGAGAAATTCCAAACTAAGTGTAACATGCATAAAGCTTTCATTCTTTTTTTTAAGTCTCATTGTTTCGCTGATTATGTAAAATATCCACATGTGATCCAAAACAATAAGCGATTATATAATTATTAGTATTATAACATGCATGTTGCTCGGCAACACCTAAAAATATAAGTTGGAAACTAAACAAAGAAAATCTTGAGCTCGTAGTAATAATATTAAACTGGATAGACGACCTTAAACTATATTAACTTTTTTTTCGGACATTCGCAAAACTACACGAGGGTTATCTGCGCCAGCTACCTTTAATTTTAAACTGATAGACTTGAAGGGAAGATAGTCAACAGTACCCATCGCTAATGCTTGGATTACTTTTGTCTAACTGAATAATAGGATTTCACCTTCACCTTTATACGTAACCTTGGCCCCAAAAGTGAGGAGCGCGATTTTTTTTATTATCATTTTTACGGTAACTGAACTAATAAACCAGCATATACATAATCCGGAACGTTAACCTCTGGACTCTGCTATTTGTTTGTATAGCCATCTACCCCGAACGTTAACCTCTGGACTCTGCTATATGTTTGTATAGCCATCTATCCGGAACGTTAACCTCTGGACTCTGCTATTTGTTTGTATAGCCATATATCCGGAACGTTAACCTCTGGACTCTGCTATTTGTTTGTATAGCCATATATCCGGATCGTTAACCTCTGGACTCTGCTATATGTTTGTATAGCCATCTATCCGGAACGTTAACCTCTGGACTCTGCTATATGTTTGTATAGCCATCTATCCGGAACGTTAACCTCTGGACTCTGCTATTTGTTTGTATAGCCATCTATCCGGAACGTTAACCTCTGGACTCTGCTATATGTTTGTATAGCCATCTACTTCAAACTTTAGTTACTGGCAAGACAAAAATTGTAAGTTTTTGTTAAGGTAAGTCAAGGTCACTTAAGAACATCATGGTTACCACAAGCTTTTTGCAAGTAAATATATTTATGTTAAAAGTCAAGATCATAGGTTAAAAGCAATGAATTCTCTAGAAAGTGTCCGCAATTTTAGTGACATTAACTTTGTCAAAATAGCAAGTTGCTTACAACGGTCAACGATCGATATCACGAGTAGTAGTAGTAGTACTGGTAGTGGCGGGGTCGAAGTTTATAGGTTTGAGACCTATAGGAGGTCGGCTACTCGACGGACCTTTTCCGTTCCATTCTTTCTTCTTTTCACTAATCTTTAGGTAATGTGTCTCTTGAAAGTTGCTTACTAGTGGTTAATCTGTCTAGGCTGCTGATGGTATTATTAACATATCCTTTCCTGGCGTGTTCGTGAAAGAATGAGGATACTATTAACCTTTAAATACACACTAAGCTTCTCTTGTACGCACAGTACAGTTCCACTTGTACACACGAACTTACACAGATAATCATATTTTAACATATAAAATCCTTTTAAAATAAAATTCTGTATCTAAAGATCAACACTAGGTGGTTTTTTAAGATGTTTATAATTGATATTCAAGGGGGAGAGAGAGAAACTTAGGACTAGTTTCATCATGTATGATGTAACCGTATAGGTTACTTGGCAGTTGATTTTTCCTCAGATTTTTCTTAGAATATTCGAGCGATTTCGTTTGTTGAGAGTCTGTCTGACAAAAACGGGATATTTGAGTTGCTAAGTAGGTATGTGTTCGTTGATCGTAGTACTCTGTATGCTTCAGTTAGTATCTAGTTTTGTGTTGTTGTTCTTTTTTTTTTCCGTAATTTAGGTATTTGTGTTTTTGATACGTTTAGCTACACTGAGCAGGCGTATTCAATAGCTGGTGTTATATATAAAGCTTGGAGTCGTCTTGAATGGGTAACGAAAGAAACTTTATTATAGATGTACAACGTTTCGACAAGATTATATCATCATCAGGAACCTGGGTTTCTCATCCTCAGATTTGGGCGTATATATGTTTTGAGTATGTTTTTTGACCACAGAATTAGAAGTTAACATTTAAACTTAAATCCAGGAAAAGAAATTAACCCAAGACTATCATTTACAACGTACTGCTAGACTCAATGGTCACCGAATCAAACACAACCTTAATTCTCTTCTTTTTAGTATTCATTTTGTTAAACTTAAACTCGGAGATAAGAGCAATAACCAGGAAATTTTAGTATTTCTATTTTGTCTTTATGTCCTTAATTTTTAACTACTGACCAGAGGAAAGTCAACCAGTCAGTAGCACCCTAGAACCCACCATTCACGCTAAGGGATTAACTGTCATTCTTATAACGCAACCACAGCTTAATTAAAGAGTGCAGAATATTTTGCGGTATTGCACGGGTTTGAACCAAGTTTGTCAGCTCCGAAATCCAGAAGGCTACCACAGGGCCAAACCACACGGAACGATTAGTAACAGTGCATGAGGCCAAAGATATAGGTCCTGATAAAACATTGATGGCCAGTTAAATATATTTTTCTTATCCCTACCGTGTAGTGTTGCACTAAAACAACTAAATTTAATCGATCTATCTAATATTCTATATAAATAAACGTAAATATGTGTGTGTGTATCTGTTCCTTATACATTTTAACATTTCTTGATAAATCAACACCATACATGATACAGGATGACATGAGGAAGGTCATGGGGGTTGGACCCCCAATCTAATTTCGGAAAATCTACCAAATCAACACAACTTGTTCATATTGATAGAATCCTTGAAAACTCTACGTCTTTCTTTTCAGTATTGGTACCTTTATGTATTTTTATTGCACTTTTAATGTTTATTATGTTAAAAAAATAGAAGCACAATTTCCTATCCTTTGTTACAAACGAGTTTATTTTTCACCTGTATAACAGACGGGTACTCCAGCTTGTAGTTAATATGTAAGGAGGTATTTTATTTGTTATAGAATACCCTTCACATATGTAAGTTTTTATTTAATAAGAAAAAACAGCTTTATGTTGGTAATACGAACCATATGCCCGATAAACTGCATATGTAGGTGTAAACTATGTGGCACGCATATGAAAGGTTGTTGGAATACGACCCAACATAAGTTTTTGGCTTATGAAAAATGATTCACGAGGGTTGTAGCTAGTCGAAATAGGCTATATGTTATTTGGTGCGGAACTCTTATCTTCAACGTTTCGAACCCCCCCCCCCCCTCCAGTCTACGCCCTTATTAAATATTTTAAAATCTTGCAAACCTGATCGTTCTCACTTGTTAAGCGAAAATATTTACAAGTAATAAAGTTCAATAAGCGTAAAAACTGATGCTATTGGTATTAAAGTCAGAAAATACAATTTTTGTACGACAAATACGTATAATAAGATTATCTTTTGAAGTCTTAAATTTATCCCTAAATTTTTTTATTTGTTTCTATGATGTCATTTCCGGTGGAGATCGTATATTAAATCACATTGAATAACAATTTTTTTACCTGTTACAACAACCAGTGTACAGGAGTGACACAAAAATCGGGTGAAATGACTCATTTTTTACGTAAATTGTAAAGGGGACCCCAGCAGTAATTAGTGCGAGTAATTGTAATATTCGGCAATGCCATTTGAGCTTTAATTTAGAATTGGAGGGATTCTTACAGAAAGATTCAGGGGATTCTTGAAATATCGTGCATTTTATTCAAGTCAAACTGTAATTTTGCCTGCCACTGGATTGTACTGTAGCCTTACAGCACTTACAGTAAAAACTTAAAGCTTGTACTTTACTGTATGGTTCCTCTAATCTTCTTGGGGGTGGAAATTGCCGGTTAGCTTGAGGTATTATATTGCTACAGTTCGAGGTTTAATACCCTCAATTGGCACAGCGCAGATAGCTTTGCGTTTAAAAACAGACACCTCTAACTCACAGACACATATACACAATTAGCGTTTTTGCTTTAAATGTGTTTATGTGATTCGTTTATTACTAGGGGTTCTGTAGATAATAAAATTGTGGACACACGAGCAACATGTGGTTTATATGTTTTAGAATAATGTGTTTTTAAAGCTATAGGTATTTTTAAGATTAATCCAACCCAAAATGTTGTTAATTGGTAGACATGTTTAGTTGGGAAAACTGGTCGTATCGGTACTACCACGTCAGAAAATATATTGTTTGTGTGAAACGTTTTGATGGTGAAATTATTTGAAGATAAAAAAATTATATTACCAAAGAAATGTTTGGTCAGAAAATACATAAAAAAAGAAACAAAAAATATAAAAAAGCACATTTGTTTAAAAAAAAGTAAGATTCGACGTGTGGCATCCTAAATGTCGAAACGGCGACTTTAGCTAGTTGTGCTAAAAAAATATGTGCCTATCTTAGCTAGCGTACTTTTCTTTCTCGTAGGAACAACTTCTCGGCCGATCGCTCTCTAGCCATAAGTCCAATTGAAACACGCCATCCTATTGGATAGCCATTTTGAATGACGCATTGTAAGTGGTGCACCTTTCTCGAGGCGAAGAGGCCAGAGTCTAGTGGGAAGGCTACACGTACACGGCTGGTGCTCTACGCTCCAACCTCGATGGGATGCTCTTAAACACGTAAGTACTGCTCTAAGCAGTCAAATTTGACAATTTATCATTAAATAATTTCAGCCATTAATTTAGTGTTATTGCTTATCACGTAGAAATTAAACTGGCTGCGGGAAAAGCATTGAAATTAGGAGGAAATGACGAATGCTCCGAGGCGCTAGTACTGTATACGTGTACATTGACAGAATTTCCCCGCACGGTAGCGTGCAGGACGTGCGCGCGCTTAACAAGGTCTATCGTGGGAAGTGAATGAACGAATCGTCCGCTTATTTTTGTATTCCTACACTGATCTGAATTCTATTTCACAAAATCTGATCCAGATTCTTTTTTGCTCTCAGAATGGGCATGTGTTCCAAAAAATTCGCCAGTGTTACATATCAAAAGAAAGAAGACCAAGTTAAATTTTTTCCTAAGAAATTAGTTGACACCAATATAATTGATTGTTTACTTATTTTGTTCTCTCTCTTGTCATTATTTAAGTGATGTCTTCACTAAATGATGATGTGACTTCTGGATAATATAGCACCGAACTTCAGTGTTTTTATGTAAATCAGAATTTTTATGGAGGTATAGATTAAAAAAAAAAACATACACAAGATCAGCCTGTTTTGTCATACGAAGTTTTAGGATTTATTGAAGAATTGAAACTCTTCAATGGAACATCTCTGTCATGGACTGACAATTCAGGTCGCTGGATACCATTTCTCACAATTAACTATTTAAAAACTGACCGAGTGAGTAAGTCTGCTTGTCTGTACGTCAATCGATCAATCAAATTTCTTAAAAGTTTATTTACAAAAACAGAGAAGCATGTTTTAAATTCACCAGAAAAGAAAACGTTAAAAAAAGACAAACCAATGATGAAGAGAAAATAGTTTAACCATAACAAAAAGTATCAATAAGAACAAAACAAAGGTACTAGCTACCACATGGGGGCATTCGAAAATGTATCTTGAGTTTAGGCCTAATTAGGCCCTTCTAGTTCCCTTCTTGTTGCTGCTCTTTTTTTATGGCTTGGTGTGTAATCTGTCCATCGAAATAGTAGTATAGAACCTGCTCATTGGGAAAATGGAGAAACAACTAATTACTGCTATTATTAGTGATACGTAATATAACATAGGAACAGCTTCATTTATATAATATTTTAGGTTCTGTCGGAATTTTCAAAGTCTTTTCAATTACCACAAGTAACATTAGGACGTGTCTCAAACAAAGCCACACTGTAACCAGCTTGAGACTGTTGTTCGATCGGTTTCTAGTTCCATCACTCCACGCTAGTCGATCGTGGAGATTGTTCATCAAAAAGTGATCTGTCTGTCGAGGGTGAATGCGTTTTGTGTGTGTGTGTGTTTTTCTTCACATCCCACTATTAGCAACTACAAGTCGATAACGATGAAACAAGACAATTTGTTATTTTAAAGCCTTGAAATTCGTAATATATAAAGCTAAGTTTGTGTCTGTTTGTTCGCACCTTTCAGCCATCTGTTCCTTGTTGGTTTTAGTTGATTTTTAAGTTGAAGATTGAGACATTGAAATAAATGACAATAATTCTTTATTGTGTTTTGTATCAACTGAAAATTGTAAGTGAACAGTTTTTTTTTGCATTTTGCGATAGCCTCTCTCAAACGTATAAATATATTTGTAATTTTTTTATATTGAAACAAAAATTTAATTTCTTAGTTCCAGTTCTGTATTGAACAACTTAGTTTTCGTTAGTGTGTTGATATGGATGGGGAGGGGGAAATGTCACGCGGTAATCCTGATTCTGACCTAGAATGATCTTTTTAGTGATGTTTCACGCGATAATTAGTGAATTGCTGACCCAGAATGATAAATATGATGACTCGCGATTCGATAATTCATGAACTGTTGACTTAGAGTGATAAATATGGTGATTTGTCACTCGATAATTTGTGAACTGTTGACACAGAATAACAGTTATGGTGATTAGTCACTTGATATGTCGTGAATTGCTGACCTACAATGGTGACTTGTCAATCGATAATTTGTTTATTGTTGACCCAGAATGATAGATATGGTGACTTGTCATTCGATAATTCATGAACTATTGACCTAGAGTGATAAATATGGTGACTTGTCATTCGATAATTCATGAACTATTGACCTAGAGTGATAAATATGGTGACTTGTCATTCGATAATTCATGAACTATTGACCTAGAGTGATAAATATGGTGACTTGTCATTCGATAATTCATGAACTGTTGACCTAGAATCATAAATATGCTGACTTGTCATTCGATAATTCATGAACTGTTGACCTAGAGTGATAAATATGGTGACTTGTCATTCAATAATTCATGAACTGTTGACATAGAATCATAAATATGGTGATGTGTCACTCGATAATTTGTTTACTGTTGACCCAGAATGATAAATGTGGTGAGTTTTCAATCGATAATTTGTTTACTGTTGACCCAGAATGATAAATGTGGTGAGTTTTCAATCGATAATTTGTTTACTGTTGACCCAGAATGATAAATGTGGTGAGTTTTCAATCGATAATTTGTTTACTGTTGACCCAGAATGATAAATGTGGTGAGTTGTCAATCGATAATTTGTTTACTGTTGACCCAGAATGATAAATATGGTACGTGAAAGAAAGTTTTGAAAAGCCTATAAGCACAACATCAGTATAAACGACTGAAAAAATATTGTACTGACTTTTGTCAGTGTTTTTTTAGAACTGATTGCGTGATTTAATTACACTATAATAGCATGAATATCGAATAAATACTCTTCAAACTTATCGCTTGCTTTCTGCAGTATTAATAATTTCTGATACTGTGTTTCGAGAATACGTTTTCTCCCGATGCACTTTGGTCTTTTATAATTTGAATTATCAACTATGGTTTACATAAGTATTCTAGGCCTAATGTGTGCTATCTAATATATAAAGGTTTGTGTCTGTTTGTTCGCATCTTTCAGCCATCTGTTCCTTATACGTTTCCACATCTCTTGATAAATCAGCACCAGACTTGACACAGTGATACAGGTTGACATGAGGAAGGTAATGGGGGGTGTTGGACCCCATTTAATTTCATTTTGATAGTATTCTTTAAAACAGTACGTCTTTCTTCGTACCTTTATGCATTTTTTATTGCACTTTTAATGTTTATTATGTTAAGAAAAAAAAATAGAAGCACGATTTCCCATCCTTTGTTACAAACGAGGGGGGGGGGGTTAGACGGCTTTCTTCAATTGGATTGAAAATCGCAGAACAGTTTTACTTGTTGTTTTACACAGCTTAACATAGAAATTTCCATCTTACCTAAATAACCGTTCCTCGAGGTGAACAAGGAACTCCTAACATATAAGCAGTTAGACCACAGGTCCGACAACTCAACTAGCACTAAACATTTGAACAACATAAGTGTGATTCTTAAGCTTTTAAAGTTCGTATATCACCTAGAGGAGAAAATGATGAAACGTTTCGGCTTACCGAAACATAAACCGAAAGGAATTGTTGATGTAATAGAATTAGTTGGGGGTGAGAGACTGAATACATTAAAAGTAAAGCCACGGTTGTTTTATACATGAACTCACGCGGGTATGTTTATTCTATCAGAAGAAAATCAGTGACAGCAGAAAATGATTCAGGTTCGATATTTTAGATTGTTATCAAAATAGCATGAAGTTTGTATATTTTGTATGAAAGATAGGAAAAAAAAAAGAATAAATGCACAGTATATTAAAATTTATCCACAATATAACGAAAGAGAATTAGAAACAAACAATTAGGGATAATCTAAAGGAAGAAAGAGAGAGAGACATGGTTACAGATAATATACAGAAATAGGGAGAGGAAACAGAAGATAAGATGCAATCCACAGTGAGAAAGAGAGAAACAGAAATTTAGAGATAAAATATACAGGAAGAGAGAGAGAGAGAGAAACAAACAGAACGAACGGGGAGGGAGAAACAGAATATTAGGGGTAATCTTACAGGGTAATAGAGAAACAGAATATTAAAGATAATCCACAAAAACAGAAGGGAGGGACGTACGATTAGAGATAATTCACAGAGAGAGAGAGAAACAGAAGTTGAGAGGTAAAATACACAGAAATGAATAGGGATAAACATAAGTTTAGAGATAAAATATAAAGGAAAAGAGAGAGAGAGAAACAGAAACTTGGGGATAAATTACATAGAAAAAAGAGAGAAACAGTTAAGAGATAATCCACAGAACGAATGGGGAGGGAGATACAGAATATTAAAGATAATCCACACAGAGAGAAGGGGGACATACGATTAGAGATAATTCACAGAGTGAGGGAGAGAAACGATCAGAATTAATCCAGAAGTGAGGGAGGAACAGAATATTATAGATAACCCACGGAAAGACGCAACAATACCTAGTTAACGCGAACGTGGCTTCAGTGAATGATGTTTTGCTCGGTGCACATCTAGGCTAGGATCAGAGAAATTGTTCCCATGCTTATACACGTAGATCCTGATTAAAACTAGTTTTCTCTTATTCATACCAAAATGTGTTGGCCAAGTTTTAATGGTCTTTTGATTTGTGTTGAACACTACATACTTGACCAGATTTTTCTTATCTCGAACAACATGAATACAGCATGTAAAGTAACTATCAAGATAAGGCTAAACAAATAAATAAAATTTAAGATTGCACTTTTTTCTTGATCAAACCAAACAATCAACTGGAACACGATTAGGAAAAACTTTGAATTAGTAGTTAGGTGAAATGTTCTATTTTGCTAGAAGGACTCGTATGTTCTTTATCAATACTGTGTAAGCCTACATTTCGTGAGCGAGAACCATGCTAACAGTAATACTTTATGTTTGTTGTAAGTTAGAAATTTCCCTATTTTTCAAACAATCTAAATTGGTTATTTTTCATTTACACGTTACCAGTATAGGCAAGTTGACCGAGTGTAGGATTTTGATTTAAAAACTTATTTGAAAGCGTTAGAAGTCAATGAGTTGCTTAGGAAAACACAGTAAGTTCAATATTTACTCGCGCTTTAATTTATTATCATATAGACAACTTGGCATACCTACAGACTATTTTAATTTACAGTAAAGGCTCTTATCAAAAGCATACAAGTTTCACAATGTGTTTGCTTCTGAGTTTTTAGGGTCAGGTTGGCCTAGTGGTTAGTGAGGTATCGAAAATCGAACTGGTGTATTTAAGTGTTTTACATTCACATTATAGAAACCTATCATTCTATAGGTATTTGAAGAACTGATAGCAGTTATAGCTGTTGCTGACTGATCAGTAGTTCTATAATATAGATGGGTATGCTTGAATCTTAGATCTGTGACCTGACCGTTAAGAGTTGTTGATCCCTTGACAAACTTATAAAGTCGTCATCGACCATCAAATTCTTAGAATATAAATTATAAATGAAACTTCATAGTCAAGAAACTTCAATACATAATCAACATTTACTCATCATAATACAACTGTTAGGAAATATAAACTGTAAGAAAGAATGAGGTATTAATTTTCTCTAATGAGATAAATTGGCTCGATGGGCTCAAGCGTATGAATATTGCGCTGTAGGTTTTTGAGTTTGAGTCTCAAGTCCCCGCGTGCTTCGAAATTGTACCTGTTTGCTCAGAAGACCATTAGCGTGGCTAAATCCAACTTCGACCATGTACGAAATTGGAAAGCTATGGCTTTTAGTTAGTATCGTAGGCCAACCTTACCGTAGGGGCCATTTTCGACCTCCAATAGACCCTTAGGTCTTTATTCATCTCCAGTACAGTCTCATCGACCCCAGGGAGTCAATATCCACCCCCCTTTGAGAAATTCTGATTTAGCCCTTTAGTACACATGGCTATGCCTGAATCTTAGACCTGTGTCCTGACCTTTAGTCCTATAGTATAGATGGCTATGCCTGAATATTAGACCTGTGACCTGACCTTTAGCCCTTTAGTACACATAGCTATGCCTGAATCTTAGACCTGTGACCTGACCTTTAGTCCTGTAGTATAGATGGCTGTGCCTGAATATTACACCTGTGACCTGACCTTTAGCCCTTTTGTACAGATGGCTATGCCTGAATCTTAGACCTGTAATCTGACCGTTTAACCCTGTAGTATGAATGGCTATGCCTGAATCTTAAACCTCTAATCTGACCTTTAGCCATATAGTATAGATGGCTACGCCTGCATCATAGACCTGTGACCAGACCTTGTGATGCCGCTCAGGGTGAAAGTGCCACACACTTCAAAATATTGAAGTGATACAGTTCGTAAAGTGAACCCTGAAAGTACACGTAGCTGCTGCAGTCGTGTCCATCAATGCGATCCAGCCTTCAAGTTTCCTGTCGTTTTATTGTGACACATTTTTGAATAAATAAATAATCCGTTGTGCTGCAAAAGTGTAAAGCTGTGTGTAAATGTTGAATCTGTTAAATGTGGCACTTTTTATTTTGTAATGTGAATTTTTCAAAGCTTAGCTACAATTATCTTATGTGTAATTTTTATTTTGTAATGCTTAGTTTTCAAAACTTAGCTACAATTATATTACGTGTAATTTTTATTTTGTAATGTGAAGTCTTCAAACTTAGCTACAATTATATTATGTGTAGTTTTTATTTTGTAATCGAAGTCTTCAAAACTTAGCTACAATTATATTATGTGTAATTTTTATTTTGTAATGCTTAGTTTTCAAAACTTAGCTACAATTATATTACGTGTAATTTTTATTTTGTAATGTGAAGTCTTCAAACTTAGCTACAATTATATTACGTGTAATTTTTATTTTGTAATGTGAAGTCTTCAAACTTAGCTACAATTATATTACGTGTAATTTTTATTTTGTAATGTGAAGTCTTCAAACTTAGCTACAATTATATTATGTGTAATTTTTATTTTGTAATCGAAGTCTTCAAAACTTAGCTACAATTATATTATGTGTAATTTTTATTTTGTAATGTGAAGTCTTCAGACTTAGCTACAATTATATTATGTGTAATTTTTACCGTAACAATCGTTGTTCATGAAAGCAGACGATGTAAATAGCGCCTAGACCGCTACTATGTCTGTTATATCCAAGCTGACCTGATAAGTCCTGTTATTGACCGAAACGCCTCATTGGTACATAGTATGGTAGACATTTGTTTGTTTGTAATTAAGCACAAAGTTACACAATGGGCTACCTGTGCTCTTGTTTCTAGCGTTGTAAGTCCGCAGACATAACGCTGTGCCACTGGGGGGCTATGGTAGACGTAGTGCGATGACATGTTATAACGTGTTCTTCTTTACTTTCACTGTATTGTCCAATATCAATGCTCATCTGGATAGGTGGTAGAAATACAGTGTTAAAATTTGTTAACAATGGTACTGTGAAGTATCACTGCTAACAAATTTTAACACTTTTTAGTCTAGGAACTTCCATTCGCCACACATAATATAATTGTAGCTAAATTTTGAAGACTTCAATTACAAAATAAAAAGTACACACAATACAAATTCAGCTCTGTTTGAAACTTATCCAGAGCTATTTGTGCTACAGCTGGTCGTGTCTATTTCCTTTAGTAGGTGATAAGTCTGGAGGGACAATCTTGTTCCTAAAAAGAATGGGGAGAGCGAGTCGCCAGATTCCCTTTAACTCCTGGTCTACTTATGACCTCAAACATTTTCCGGTCTCTCGGGCTTGTTGTGTTTGATTATAGGGTCATTCATATATGAGTTCTTTCGTTTACGGGCAAGTACACCCCAATTGCCCGGCACCAGATGGTAGTAATATTACACTTATAACAACCGGTAAATCTGTAGCTATTGGTTTTTCTAGGACGCTCAATTTTTAAAATTCACTTTATTATGAAGTAACGCCGTTGTTTTGACACCAGGTGGTAGTAATATTGCTACTAATAACAACCAGTAAATTTGCATCTGTAGTTGTCCTAGCGCGATCTGTTTTCAGAATGTACCTTATCGTGAGTTAACGCCATTGTTTTGACACCAGGTGATAGTAATATTACTATTGTTTTAATACATTCCTTTACTTTCGTACCGTTGTTGTTTGAAATTGCAATCAAGACCTTGGTACAACCGAAAGGTTTTAATTAAATAGTAATGATAACATAAAAGAAAAAATAATAGTCAAGTAACTTTAAAACTTAGGCCTAGTATAAACGGCAAAATATATTGGATTTATCCAAGTTTGTACTGTACGTAACTTAGACTTGTTGAAATGTAAACAGCAAAACCTACTGAATTTATCCAAGTTTGTGCGTCACATGTCTTAGACTTGTTCAAGTTTATCTGCCAGAATTTCTTGAACTTATCCAAGATCATACTTCACGTGACGTAGATTTGGCCAAGCGACAAAGCTTACTGAAGTTGTACGTTGTTATCGTACGAACTGAAGTATCTCACCAAGCCTCATGAACCCATTTTTAACTATTGTAATCATATAAATGCACCAGTGTGCGGCACCAAGTGTAACTTCACATTTTATATACTGAATATTTCGAGGTCCTTTCACCTCTGATATCAAAGAAATTTATATAAATAGAGTTGTTACTACTATTTGTAAATTGACAAGTTGGCTGAGATATGTACTTGTTGATTTATTAAATATACATGACAATTTCTCCGTACTTCATTTTATTAAATCTACATGTACGTTTACGAAATGTACACAAAAATATACAAATGTACACTTCGTTTTATTGAACTAAATGCTGATTTTCTACCGATACAATCTATAAAACTAAGAGGAGATTTGATGTAGATTTAACAAATCAACAGCTAACTTGTCAATTTACAAATAGTAGTAAAATTTATAAACTAAGTAAGCAATGTATATAAATTGCCAACAATTTAACTTAAATTACGAAGTTACACTCGGCGTTTCGTATACGAATACCTCAGGCTCCTGAGCTTACCGTTAAACTTGTACTTTTTAATTGTTTCAGTTAATGCTTATCAAATAAAAACTTTCATATTGTGAAAAGTCATTATTAATTCTCGTTATGAAACTTAAATATTAATCAATGATGTTTCTTTATGAAAGGCGTGAGGACATGGAAACCTCATAAAGCCATTACTAGTACTACAGTATTTTTAATACAGGAGTGTGCAAAAGTCTCGTACCGCCATGATATTTGTTAAGTTCCGCCCTTACTATGATTTTTTAAAGTCATGTTTGTGTTTCGATATGTTTCTCATTTCCTTTTGTTACAGCAGTTGGTTTTGATGTCATTAATATCGCAAGAAAGAACTCGTGGAAATGGGCCTGTTGTGACATTGTGTTGTGATATTAATGGTGCTAATTTCGGACGACAGAAAAATCATGGTGATTTCCAAATTTTGCATCACCCTGTATTTTTTATATAGCCTAGCTAGCCCTAGAAGGATATGTTACATCAAGTTCATTGTTGTATATGCTGATATTGTACAACTTAGAAACATACGATGCATCAAGTTCATTGTTGTACATGGTGATATTGTACAA
>NW_013666890.1:121067-123028 GCF_000517525.1 Limulus polyphemus | reverse complement strand
CAATAAGTAACTGTACAGTATTAGTATGTTAATAATAGCGTCTCCTAAACGGTTATTCTGTCCGCATCCAATGTACTGTACTTCAGTTAATAGTTAATATAGGGAACCAATAAGTAACTGTACAGTATTAGTATGTTAATAATAGCGTCTCCTAAACGGTTATTCTGTCCGCATCCAATGTACTGTACTTCAGTTAATAGTTAATATAGGGTACCAATAAGTAACTGTACAGTATTAGTATGTTAATAATAGCGTCTCCTAAACGGTTATTCTGTCCGCATCCAATGTACTGTACTTCAGTTAATAGTTAATATAGGGTACCAATAAGTAACTGTACAGTATTAGTATGTTAATAATAGCGTCTCCTAAACGGTTATTCTCTACGTACCTGTGGGTTGTATTGTAACGTATTACACAGTTGTATTAATCGATATTTAATATAAACATAAATTATTGATTTTATTAGCACAAATTTTATCCAAATTGAATTTGAACCTTGTTCTTTACATCCAACGTGTCTCATGGAAAGAGGTTAAACTGTTAATGAATTATTTTATCTTCATCAAAAATCTACTGGATTTTTAAACGTGTTTCATGTGTTAATGGAATTGGAGAATGAGTAATAGACTAATTAAAACAGGCTCGTGTAATATATTCTAGTGTGTGGAGAAGACATTTTAATACTAGAAATAAACGACCTTATAACACCATATTATTGTTTGTCTTTAATTGAACACTCAACGTTTCGCTTTACAGCTTCTTCAGATGCGTACCACTAAAACACAAACTGTAACTGACAATACAAAAGTTTCTAAAGTTAAGTGTCCAATTAAAGAAAACAACCATTTGGTCTTATAAGGTCGTTTATTTCTAGTATTAAAATTGCAACTTCTCGCCATTGTTATATACGAGTGTTTCTTGGTTACTTCTTACAAGGAAGATCAATGTAGTCAAATTAAAGAAGTGTATACGTGCATCTTCCTTCATTCTTGTGGTTTTCATATTCTCAGTAACTTAATATGTAAGAGAATGCAATAGGCTCAATGGGTAAAATGGCGCCTGTATTAAAACTGGCTGCTGGCTTCTAGCAATTTCCTTCCATGATGTATTAATTTTTCTTTAGTTTTGATTTTAAGATGAGCACATTTTGCCTTATATTAACTTGCATGTTATTTGCATGCTTTTTGTGACTGATGTAGGGCGGGAGTTATAAATTTGGCGTTAATTGAAACCATTCTAAGGATGGTAGTACCTGTATTGTAGTTCATTCAGAACATATAATTACTAGCTTCTCCATTTGTCTCCAGACAACTGTGTTTGCAAAGCGACTTCTGTTTCTGAATAGGTATTCCTTGTCCATTCCTTTCGGTCCATTATAAGTCCACTGCTAATGAATGCCCCATCCAGTCGGCGCATGCGTGAACAGTGGGTAAAGTGTCACGTGCCGGTTGCCATAATTTTACCTGTTGTTAGCCGTGGCTCATACAATGCCATCTCTTGACCGATTTAAGATTTAATTACAGTTTTGGACTCAGGAGGTCAAACCCTTTCGATTGACGTATTTGACCACGCCCAACATCTCATCCTGCCTAAAATAATTTCAATTTAAGGGTAGGCTAGTATAGGTCCTGATGTGTAATAAAATCGAATCGGGTACCCGCGCGCATTCCACGCTTGGTATTGCTGACGCACAAAAATATAGCTAGTAAAAAAAGAAAAGAAAAAGTCTCATTGATTAATTTACTCTAATCTTGCATTAAAAGAATTTCAAGTGCCGCTGCTGTTGAGGATTCCCTCGTGTTTTTCATGAAAAAGTAAAATTCGGTGTTTACAACAAAGCTCAGTACGGCAGACTAGTGGTCATTCGACGTAAGGAAAGGACTAGTATATATAAAGATATCTAAATTAAATGGTAAGTTGAATAAAGAAATTTGCCTCAATGAGGACCTACATGGTGAATG
>NW_013666890.1:114552-120121 GCF_000517525.1 Limulus polyphemus | reverse complement strand
GTAGTTACACGAATGTATAAATGTATAAAGCCACCAACTACATTCGTGTAACTGCATAAGGGTGATTTTGTACACGTGTACATTCGTGCAACTACATAACTATTTAAGATTCTAAAATGACACTGTTTTTCACTTTGTTCCTGAGCCACTAGACAATGTTGTACTGAACCACAGGACTGTTTGTGTTTAGGGCTGTTACTCTAAACACCGCGCTTTCCACACCTAACGCTGCTGGACTTTTGTCTGCTATTCGGACATCAAGTGTACATTAAGGTACACGTGCGAAGCTCGCGAATTGGAACAAGAAATGATGCAGGACCACGGCGCATGTGTGTCAATGTGTTCGATGATGTATAAAACCTGAGGGCATGTTCCTTATTCCACGTTGCTGCCTTTTTACATTTGAAAGTCAGTATATTTTATAGAGAATACAACAATACGTAGGTAGACATAATGTACTAGTCATTTCGCAGTTGTTATATCAGAACTTCCTTGTTTTGTCATGTGTGTGTTTTGAATTTTAGGAATTGAGGATTTTTATGAGATAGGCTTACGGGTGATTCGAACTCTGTTGACTGTGATGATGGGCTTGTACTGTACTAAACCGTTTCGGTTAACATTATATATATATATATATATATATATTATGACGAAGATACAAATATTTACAACAATGTTTTACCAAACCCATGAAATGAGGTTATTGATGTTTAGTCATTGATACACGTGAATGCATAATCTAAGCAGTGAAGTAGGATTGGAGGTTATTAGTGAAAGCCAGAGATTTACCCTAGCGTCGTACTTAACGAAGAGGTTTTGTAGTCTTTGACAAGACGCTTTGTCCTAATACACCTGATCGTGGCAAGATTGAATAACGCTAGCCTTCATCTTTGTTTTGTTATTCTAGTTGGACTTGTTGAATGCTGATAGAAGGTGAGTGAACCTATGATTTCTTTTTGCATCCGAAGAACAGAGAAACGAATATTTTCTAAATTACTGAAGTGAATTAAAATATAAAACCTTCCATATTTTTTAAGACGTTTTGCTTCATAATTTTTCCTCCACAAACCTTTCTCAAGTAATAGTCAGACAAACCTTTTAGATTAGTGGTGTCTCTCCCCTTGTGGCTTAGCAGTAAGCTTGAGGCTTATAATGGTAAAATCCGGTGTTCGATTCCCCGCATAGACTGAGTACAGATAGCTCATTGTTTGTTTTTTCGATTAACATTCGAGTATGTGCCTGAGGGTTGTGTATTATCTTCCTACATAACAGACTTAATTGTTCTCTTAATCACATTGGGATTCTAATTAGTGACATTACAGCTGTTTATTTTTTAATTATTTACTTTTTTACCTTATCTAAGAACAAAATAGCAAGTTCATTGAGCTCGTGTTGTACGTAGCACCCAATTCCAATGTGTAGTATGTAGCACCTACTTCCAATGTGACGAGCTCGTTACCTTCTTCAGTTTCAGTTACAAAAATAAAATCTGTACATTTAACAAGCTGAGAGGGCGGGAATCAGTTTTAGTTAAGGTAAAAAAGTAGAACTTGTACATTTAGCAAGCGTGGGGTGTGGGAAATCAGATTTAAACACTTGAAAGGTCACATATACTATCTAAGTGTTTCACTAAGTACTTTCTCTGTCTTTACGAAAGTGTTCATAGCGTACAGTTAAAGTTGTATCTCGAATAGTTGATGTATTTTTAAACTATTTTTACAGAGTCGTTTTGAGTAATTTGACGGTTGTTATAACATTCCGACCAAACATAGTAAAATCAACCATTTTCTACTTAATTGGTAGGATTACTTATAGTATTGATGGTATTTCCATTTATTTATTTTTATGGAGCTCATACATTGGAAACCCTGCAGTCAACAAAACCACGAATCAACAAACATACATTGTTGGAAACCCTGCAGTCAACAAAACCACGAATCAACAAACATACATTGTTGGAAACCCTGCAGTCAACAAAACCACGAATCAACAAACATACATTGTTGAAAATCATGCAGTCAACAAAACCACGAATCAACAAACATATATTATTGGAAACCCTGCAGTCAACAAAACTACGAATCAACAAACATACATTGTTGGAAACCCTGCAGCCAACAAAACCACGAATCAACAAACACACATTGTTGGAAACCCTGCAGTCAACAAAACCATGAATCAACAAACAGTTTTAGCTCATAAATCATGGAGAAAAATTTGTTTTAAAAAAGTCACGTGGCAAGTAACACTAGGGGTAAACTAGTTTTATTTACTTACAAGACAGAAGAAATGATGCTTTTATCGGAATATTGAATACGATGAAGATCTTTCTCCTCCATTCACACGTAAGATGATGTACCCTTTTGATGATGGGATTAACGGCAATGGCCTTTTTCTGGTGAAGCACCAAAGATTACGAAGGAGACACCTACGTTCAGGTATTGAAGTACGAAGTAATTCCTCATGTTGGAACATTTCTTGTATTCTTTTTTTTCAGGGCGAGAGGTGTGAAAGGTTTCGACATTATTTAAAAGGATTAGCGCTGTTGAAATACTTATCGGCACCTTTCTCCACAAGCAGGTCTGTGCTCATAACTTTGAAGAACAAGTCACCATAGGAACAAAAGAATGTTTTGGTTTACATAGTGTGTGTGTGCGTTGGATAATCTTCTGACCTACTTTCACGGGCAATGATAAAGAAATCCCACCAACACATTTGTTCTAGTGATAAATTTACACTTTTTAATTGTGGTTTGTTTCATGTTTAAAGTAAAACGTCCAATGTTTCCCAGTGTGAAGCAGTATTCAACTGTACTGCTCACAATGATTGAACTTAACAAGGACGAACAGACTTTATGCACTACTGCAACGTGACTGTTAATCGCTACATTCATCGGGTGACCAGATCGTTATCTCGATACTGAACAAGGATGAACACACTTCACATATAATACTATTTTTCAGAAGAGTGGATGTGTACTTTCGTAATTCTGCACAAGGAATATTGTTTTTAGGTTTGACGTAGTTCATCTTAAGGGCGACTGTGTGCAAGTGTACATTAATGAGACTACATAAAGGAGACTGTGTACAATTGTGCATTAATCTGGCTATATAAGGGTGATTTTGTACATGTTCCCATTAATGAGACTACATAAGGGTGGCTTTGTACATGTGCCCTTGGGTCGTCAAGTTCAACAGATTCCCTCCTCAAAAGCTTTGTTGATGGGCTACAGTTACTAAGAAGATAATGTCGTCACTCATGACGAATATGTCCAGTTCTACTTTCTGGGCAAAGATATGCCTTACTCTCGAACTGCTTATTGCATTGCTTAATGATGTCTGTACATGACAGACTTATCAGAATTCGCGTTCCACGAGTACAAACTTGAATCTAACATATAACATTTTGGCCTATACTTTTTTCTTTTTATCAGGCTTAGTGTTAATGTATTATACTAACTTATGAATGAAAGTAAAGAAGCACGTATAATGAAACAGTTTTCTACTCCATCATGACACATTTGGCCTAAACATAGATTCCATATTTTGTCAACAGCTCTCCACAGTTTTTTACTCCATCATGACACATTTGGCCTAAACATAGATTCCATATTTTGTCAACATCTCCCCACAGTTTGCTACTCCATCACAATACATTTGGCCTAAACATAGCTTCCACATTTTGGTAATAGCTCCCCTCATCTTTTTACTTCATTACGACTGATATTCAGTATTTTGTTAACATCTTAGGTCAAAATGGTGACCTATCAGCACAAAGTACGGCTATCGATGGCTCAACTGCTACCGGAAACATAAATTATGAATAAATCCTCTAATCACTCTGGAGCCCCAAGTGTTTGCCTGTTGACGTGTCAAAATGGTAAGTTGAATAAAGAAATTTGCCTCAATGAGGACTTACATGGTGAATGAATGGAACGGTATTATCTTATAAGAAATCTCTTCACATTACATAAACGTCATAAGTATTCGAAATCCATCTGGTTGTTGTTGTGAATGTATTTTTATTTTAGTCAAGCTACAATTCTGTCAGTGTTAATAGGTTTCATTCGATATCGCTAGATATTGACTAGACCAGGATTCCATATTTTGTCAACATCTCCCCACAGTTTTCTACTCCATCATGACACATTTGGCCTAAACATAGATTTCATATTTTGTCAACATCTCCCCACAGTTTTCTACTCCATCATGACACATTTGGCCTAAACATAGATTCCATATTTTGTCAACATCTCCCCACAGTTTTCTACTCCATCATAACACATTTGGCCTAAACATAGATTCCATATTTTGTCAACAGCTCTCCACAGTTTTTTACTCCATCATGACACATTTGGCCTAAACATAGATTCCATATTTTGTCAATATCTCCCCACAGTTTTCTACTCCATCATAACACATTTGGCCTAAACATAGATTCCATATTTTGTCAACATCTCCCGTCAGTTTTCTACTCCATCATGACACATTTGGCCTAAACATAGATTCCATATTTTGTCAACATCTCCCCACTTTAGATATCTTTATATATACTAGTCCTTTCCTTACGTCGAATGACCACTAGTCTGCTGGTTATACAAGAACATTTCTTTTCTGAGTTTTTAATGAACCAGATCTTTGTTTTCTAGAATCCCAGCTGTTTCACTGCAGTAAATAAAACATAGTAAAACAAATTCTGTTACGATGATGAAGAAACGGCATAAACTCTAGAACAGGGATTCTTAAACTGTGGTACATGGAGCTAATGTCCGTGTTACACGACACAGCTAACATAAGAAATCATTAAATTTGTAATAAGCCCTATCTGAGCTTTCCACGTATTCTCATCTTGCCGTCACCAAATGCGTTATTCATGCCCTAGACCCCCCCCCCCCCCCACTGAATGGAATGAAATGTTTTTGTCCACTCTCAACATAGAGGGTATATTAACAGTCGGAGTAATATACGGTACTGCCTGTACACTATTGATAACTATTGTAATCAACCTTTGATATAAACAGAAATTGTGAAATGTTTAAGAAAATATTTTATTCAAATACGATGTTAACTCATCCAAATTGATGTGCTTCTCCCGCTCTTTTAGTGCAGTAGAAAAGGTTCTTGTCAAATGTTGCTAACAGATTCAGATCGATTAAACTTCTATCTGGACATTGGTGGCAAATTGGAACGAACTTTTTGAAGCATGAATGTACATTTTGTATTAGCAGGTGGATTGCATGAAGGGTAAAGAGCAGTGAACATTGCAACTGAAAACATACAATAAACACACTATTTCATCCCCAGACACGTAGTAGCGGATACAAGATGCGTATTAAACGACATTTTCAACTTAGCGAATTGACATAATCATCTTCGGACTCTTTTGCTGTTACATTATTAATTCGTTATTATTATTTATTTCACAATTATAAATTCATTTCTACAAAACACAAGGCCGTACTGAGCTTTGTTGTAAACACCGAATTTTACTTTTTCATGAAAAACACGAGGGAATCCTCAACAGCAGCGGCACTTGAAATTCTTTTAATGCAAGATTAGAGTAAATTAAT
>NW_013666890.1:83785-113664 GCF_000517525.1 Limulus polyphemus | reverse complement strand
GGCTTTGTACATTTATACATTCGTGTAACTACACGAGGGTGGCTTTGTACATTTATACATTCGTGTAACTACACGAGGGTGGCTTTGTACATTTATACATTCGTGTAACTACACGAGGGTGGCTTTGTACATTTATACATTCGTGTAACTACACGAGGGTGGCTTTGTACATTTATACATTCGTGTAACTACACAAGGGTGGCTTTGTATATTTATACATTCGTGTAACTACATAAGGGTGGCTTATGTAGTCATTGTGTAGCTTTGTGCTTAATTACAAACAAATCGTTTCTTGTGGCGCATCATTTACTACAAATGTTTGGAAATGTGGTATTTCTGGTTTTAAGACTAATCAAGCTCATTGAAAGGAGGTTCGAAGGAAATGGGAAGTGGCCGGTGAAATTTAAAAAATGGATTTTTAAGTGCTTCTGATTTCAAATCCGAAATGTAAAAATTAGAAGAATGTGAAAAGGTATCTGCAGTTTACGTGATTTTTACCACAAATTTTAGGCCTGTCTAATGCTTTGCCTAATTTTTAAAGTAGAACATGTATAGTAGAACATGACCGTTTGACCTCGTCATCAATAAAGACAATTATATTTTCAGAAAGGTCACTGAGATAATATGTTACTAAAATGGAGGAAACAATGCTGTCTATCTCACTCTGATCTAAATACAATAGTTACAACATTGAGTGAAGTATCGCCTCCCAGTGGCACAGCGGTATGTCTGCGGACTTACAACGCTAGAAACCGAGTTTCGATACCCGTGGTGGGCAGAGCACAGATAGTCCATTGTGTAGCTTTGTGCTTAATTCCAAACAAACAAACAAAATTGAGTGAACTATCATTTAAAAGATAATTCCTGATATATTTTATCCAAAGTAAAATTTTACAAGGATTACCCGGTTCCTCTGCAGTACAGGTTTCAGACCACCATGATACTGAGCTAGTTTTCTCGGCCTTAATAGGGATATGTTTTTCTATATTGTATTAAATCTAGGAACAGGTATGGTATGATAATAATTTATATGTAGAGTTTGTTTTGTTCTAATCTGTTATCTTTTTTATTTATTCAAAACTACGTTGGATTTATATAAAAATAAGTGTTTTCGATTTCAATGTGACTTTTTTTTCACATCCTGTATAATAAAGCAGAACGACTTGGTAATCTTAAATTTTATGCCAAAGAACGTTGAGTGTAATAGATAAAACATTTGATTATACGAATTTGAATAATTTTAGCGAAAACTGAAAAGAAATTAAGCGTTTCGTTTTAAAAAAAAAACTCATCTTTTTAATGTAGTTTTCAGTACTTATTATAGATTATTAAGATAGTTATGCATACTTCTTTTTCAACTTCCTAAATATATACTCGAGATTTTATTCCCAGTTCTAAATTCGGAGCTCCAGCTGATTGCTAGTTTGGTATTTAGTATTTTCAACTTAAATGGCGCCTTATCGACATGGAATAAACCGACAGGTCAGAATCTTCAAGGTTCAGGCATAGCTCTCCTTAGTTTTTATTGCTGATCATTTTAGTTTCGTCCGGAATAAACCGACAGGTCAGTCTTCAAGGTTCAGGCATAGCTCTCCTTAGCTTTTACTGCTGATCATTTTAGTTTCGTCCGGAATAATCCGAAAGGTCAGGATCTTCAAGATTCAGGCATAGCTCTCCTTAGTTTTTATTGCTGATCATTTTAGTTTCGTCCGGAATAAACCGACAGGTCAGGATCTTCAAGGTTCAGGCATAGCTCTCCTTAGTTTTTACTGCTGATCATTTTAGTTTCGTCCGGAATAATCCGAAAGGTCAGGATCTTCAAGGTTCAGGCATAGCTCTCCTTAGTTTTTACTGCTGATCATTTTAGTTTCGTCCAGTATGACTAAAGTTAACTTTAAAAAATTCGACAATAAATTGTGTATGAGCTACAAGTTCTCTATCACAAATATTAACAATTATTTATGTAACGCGGCGGTGTTTAAACTTTAGTAAACCGAGGATCCCTTTTAATTTAAAATCTTTCGCGAACCCCCAAACCAATTGATATTTTTTGTTTTGAAGAAAGAAAAAGATTCCGAGTACATGAAAATCCGTATTCCAAAGTTAAATGTTATAATTCATATAAATTTAATTTTACAAAAAAATATTTCTTATTTTATAAATCATTTTTTAAATATTGTTATGAAATTTCGGATATGATTCGCGGCCCCCAGTTTGAGAAACACTGAAGTAAGAAAATATAAAAATGACTTAGTGCAACGTTTCCCAAACTCTTGTCATCCACGCCCCCTTTAATACATATGGTTTCTTGCGCACCTCCTCTTTTTTTTAATGAGTAAAAGAGTGAGTTAAGTGACGAGATATAACACACGGATACACATTATATGTGTTGTAGTAATTACTTATTATCTTCATTAATAATAAAAAAAAATCAAACTCTTAATTTTGAATTATTGCACTATTGATTTTACCCTAATCGCTTTCGTCCCCAAGAAATCATTCGCTCTCCCCCTTGGGGATGGGGGCGGCACACACCTTGGGAAACACTGACTTAGTGGGTTTGTATGCTTAAACTCCTTGACGTTGTTGTTTGTATAAATAACTTCCTTATCTTTCCCAAACTTGGAATGCGAAACTCGTAAATGTCCCACATATGCACATATTATACGTTTTTTATAAGAGCAAAGGAAACAACGTATTCGTAGCATTGGTGTTCTGAAGTATTATAAATTGCGCGATACAAATAACTTCATAGTACGTAGTTTTACTTAATATCCAAAAAGGAATACATGTTAAAAAAGCCACAACATACATACACTAAGAAGGTTCGTTTTTGCTTCAGTCAATAACATGTATATGCGTGTATGTGATTTAGATTTAAAATTTGTTTTAAAGACAAATTAAGATGGAACAAAGATAATACAGGGTATTCCTCCGTTTAAGTGCTCCTGCATGAATTCTGAAATAAAAATATATAAGCAACTCTGTATCATATTATTATGGAGTCCAAATTTATAGTTATGTCCGACGAATTTTGCCTCGATACTACACAACTACCTGTTTCTATTATCCCTGTACCACTCCCAGTACAACATATAAATCCACGCTTGTTCAGCATGACGTCATCTAATCAAGCGTATAAACTAAAGGCCGTGTTTAACGGGGGATAAAAACGATTACTGGGGGAAACTTAAAGGTAAGAATTGGTTTGTTTTTAGCATCCTTCCTCCTTTAGAATTATTTAAGCACCCGGGGCGTTTAAAGGAAATAATACAGTGTACATAAAATGAGAGTGGTCAAACTATAAGAACTAGTATGTAAGTGTAAGCTTGTTTTTGGAACGTTTATCTCACTGTAAACTACTTCTATTTCAACAAGGAATAAGCAGTAGCTGTGTCTGTAGTTAAGGCTGTTATGTTATAGTGTTCGGTGATTTATGAATTAGATCTTCTGGTTAGTCGAGATTTCTGTCAGTACCAGCTACTTTTTTTGAGTCTCGACTCTTCTAATTGGAGCACCAATTTCACCTGTACAGTAGTCTCGTTTAGTAAACAAATCAATAAGCCATAATGTTTCAGAGAGAAGTTGTTTGTTTTTCTTCTGATGCCTGCGAAAAGTTGCTCAAGAACTATCCGCTCTATTTTTAACCCATAGGCTGGAGGAAGGGCATCCAGTCAACAGCACTCACCGCCAACTCTTGTCAGATCGAATAGTAGGATTTGACTGTCACGTTTATAATGAATCTACTCCACCCCCAGTGGATGTCTGCGGACTTAGAACGCTAGAAACCTTGTTTTGATACCCGTGGTGGGCAGAGCACAGATGACCCTTTGTGTAGCTTTGTCCTTAATAACAAACAACAACAACAACACTTTTATAATACTGTCACAGTCCCCAAAAGCAGGGTGCAATTTTATTATTATTATTATTATTTTCTTTGCGGTAACAGAATGCTGGACCCGCAAATCCGTATTCCGCCACACTAACCACTGGGCCACGCTCGGTCCTTGAGAAATAAATAGGGTCATTTTCTTTAACCACATTGCCTTGATCTATGTCCACATAGAAAGACCATTCTCGAAAATAACGTGTTAAGCTGCTTTGTCCAGTCTCTTAAAACTACAGATGCAAATCAGTACACACTACCATTTCGAAATCATGTCCAGTCTCTTAAAACTCCAGATGCAAACCAGTACACACTACTCTTCGAAATCAATAAACGTGCAGCGTGTTAAGCTGCTTTGTCCAGTCTCTTAAAACTACAGATGCAAATCAGTACACACTACCACTTCGAAATCAATAAACGTGCAGCGTGTTAAGCTGCTTTGTCCAGTCTCTTAAAACTACAGATGCAAATCAGTACACACTACTCTTCGAAATCAATAAACGTGCAGCAATAATATTTTGATGGAACAGGAAGAGCTGAATAACATTCTCTCTTTCGTTTTCATTAGTCTTATTTCGCTAGAAATTGGGTTTCGATGCCCGTGGTGGGCGCAGCACAGATAGCTCATTGTGTAGCCTTGTACTTAATTACAAACAAACAAACAATAGTTTTTATTGTTGACGGGTTAGAGTTAAGAATATTATATGTACAGAAATGGTTCTTTGATTTTATAATCAGAGCAGTTTTGTACTTAACCAAGTTTCATCGTTTTTGACCAATGTCTCTGGCAATACAGATTTAAACCACTCGTCAAGGATTGTTTATATACTCTTTCAGTATAGGTGAAATAAATTTTTAAAGTCTAATGTTTATAGCCGATGTTGGGTTAATGTCCTTTCAAAATCGAGCTTGTTAAAAACATAGCAATGACTTAACGGACTTTTTTCTGTATTCATACCTCATCAAAACAATCTATTTTTACTTTTATCGACGACAGGGATATTGTTTTCACTCTTCCCTGTTTGTGAATAGTATAGATAAAAAAAACTTTTAATCTTATTTTTATCAAATTTCATACAATGGTTGAGCCTAATATTAGTTGATTAACTTTTGATAAGTATTGCACAAAGGTCAAGGTCACACCGAAGGTGAACCTCTGACATTATATTAGTAACAAATTGGGATTTTCAAAAACGGTCAAAATTTGAGAACGAATTGAGATAGAAAATGGATCTTTGCGCCCATGCCTACTATTTTGAGGATGAGGAATTTTTTTAATGTATATATATATTAGGATGGTTGTTGCAAAAATCGAAAACATTGCGAGGCAGGGATTGTACTGTAGAAGTGCCTTTCTTGTTCTAAATTGTGCTTGTGTAAAGTCACAAGTCACAGTTTTACGCTTTACTCGAGTTGCCAGGAAGTTCCTACGCGTGTAAAAGGAGTGCCCGTCTTACACGACCTGTTTATGCTTTGTATATATATATATATATATATATATATTTGTATAACATATTAGTGATTTACTGCCTTTTTTAATTTAAGCATTCTAATAACTAGGAAAATAAAAATATCTCCTTGCAATAAGCCTTTCGCCAAAAAGTTAGAAGCCCAGGGAACTTTCAGCTGAACATATTAATTTTACATTTTACAAAAACGTAAACCGCTTGTGTTCTCTTTATTTTAAGAATTTCAAAAACCTTTAACCGTCTTTCCTATCTTGGCATCGGAAGAAAATATTTTCATCGTCTCAAGAAATTCAAAACGCATAAAGAGATAAAGGCTGTATTTGGTTTTGGTTTACAGAACTTTATGGTTTTATATTTCAATACATATCTTTTAACCATATGCAGTGAAAATTGGGATTGATTTTATGGTTGTTTGAATTTACTTTAGATCTACAGTATTATAATCTATCTAAACGTTATTTTTCTTCCAGTAGAGACATGAAGTGATTGTTACCCATCAGCTACTTGTGCCTGATTTGCACGTTCACCAGTAGAGACATAGACTGATGGTTACCCATCAGCCACATGCGCCTGATTTGCACGTTCACCAGTAGAGACATAAACTGATTGTTACCCATCAGCCACTTGCGCCTGATTTGCACGTTCACCAGTAGAGACATGAACTGATTGTTACCCATCAGACACTTGCGCCTGATTTGCACGTTCACCAGTAGAGACATGAACTTATTGTTACCCATCAGCCACTTGCGCCTGATTTGCACGTTTAGGTCGATGGACGGAATGCTTCCCTGAAAAAAAAATCGAATACCTGTGTTTTTGGATTTGTGTTTAGGAAATACGTTTCTCGTTAATGCCAACAAAAATTCATTTTGCCTCTGAACCTTACAGATCACTTTTCACCGCACGAAATCAAGCACGTTTTAAGTTCATAACTTCATTTTTTTATTTGATTCAGTCTTTAGAGTCGGAGGTTCAGTTACAATACCGTTATTTGGAGGTGAAATTCAAAAGTACGTAATTCCAGATTTTACAGTTTGTTGTTGTTTTTGTTTTGGCGTTTTTGATGCTCGTGATTTTAGTTGCTCTCTATCTCTGTAACTTGAGATTGGAAACTGGGAAATTACATTAAATTGTCATATGGAGACTTAACATGAGTCCTAGTTGTTTTGCTTTCTACGTTTTCGAGTCATCTAAGTATTCACAGAAACTAGGTTTAAACATTTAGGTATCTTTGGCCCAAAGTTAAATAAAATAATTAATCACAAACACCTCATTGACGCACAACAGGAGTTATTTCGTTTTTCTTCTTCAATTGATTGACACAAAAGAGAAATTATATTGTTTTTCTTCTTGAGCTGATTGATACACAACAGGAGTAGTGTCGTTTTTTTCTTGAGCTGATTGACGTACAACAGGAGTTATGTGATTTTCTTCTTGAGCTGATTGATACACAACAGGAGTAATGTCGTTTTTTTCTTGAGCTGATTGACGTACAACAGGAGTTATGTGATTTTTCTTCTTCAGCTGATTGATACACAACAGGAGTTAGGTGATTTTTCTTCTTTAACTGATTGATACACAACAGGAGTTATGTTGTTCTTATTTAGCTGATCCATACACAACAGGAGTTATGTCGTTTTTATTCTTCAGCTGAATGATACTCAACAGGATTTGTGTCGTTTTTCTTTGACTTCCTGGCTGGGTTTAGATATTTATGAGGTGGTCAGAGATTTGCTGCATTTAATTTTCTGTTTTTAGTCTAAAAAACAAACTTGTAGAACGTAATTATTACAGAATATTTGTGAATTTAAAACGTTCAAGTTAATAGAAAAACGTGTATTAGAAATGCCATTCCTCTTTGGGAAATTTCCAAAATACCCGAACTTTCTATAGACTCTAGCAACAAAAGAGTAGTTGTTTATCAACTACTAAAGATAAAAAGTATAAGTCTGAGTAAGCCGAGTATACTGTAAACACACTGCAAAAAATGTGAAACTAATACCTAAAGCAAAAAATAATAATTCAAACAGCGACAGCGGCTCAGCAATACGTCTGCGGGTTTATAACACTAAAACTCGAGGTTTGATGGTGGGCAGAGCACAAATAGCTCACTGTGTTGCTTTGTGCTTAACAGAAAAAACAAAAACAAAAGAACAATAATAAACCAACATGGACTCTAAACTAGGAAAGAAGACATTTCAGTACTACGAAATTAATCTCTTTACGTCACAATTTGCCATCAACTCTCAAATGAGTAACTGTGTATATATAGTTGTTGTTTTTTCTAAATCGGCTTTTTCATTCTGCTTTCTGTTTGGGTGTTATATGTATACAGGGTGGTCCAAAAAGTTACCCACGTTTGGGATGCTCATATGACTATAGTGAATGAACCTATAAGTCAACAAACATCTTTATTAATACTTCATACAACAAATTAACTGTGCACACACTTCTGCATCATTTGAGATGCTCAAACTGGGCTCCAACAGCATTCAAACATCTACAACGGAGTGCCTGTCATGCTGTTACACAAGTTTTAACTCTGATTCGATGGAAATCATTTGTGATCCGTTGCTTTAATTCGCCAGTGGCTTTAGATTTATGATTTATTTCTAGACATCCTCCAATATTATCTGAAATAAAAATAACACTTTTAGAATCGATATACGGAAGTTGCATAATTTAAAGGGTTTATACATTTTTTTGGGCCAGCCTATATTTTATGTTTGTGTGTTTTGGTTTTGTTTATTATTGAGATTAATGATTTTTGTTTGCTAGGGTAGAAATAGCTTCGCAAAACTTTAAATATCATACATAACTTTTATTTCAAGTATTATATCTTTAGTTTTAAATTATTCATGTAAATAGCACTTGTTCATTCTTGTTGTGCGGTATTCCAGCCCTTTTTTATGTTCTTCAACACTCGTGTACAGTATGCCAACCCATTTTTGTATTCTTCAGCACTTGTTCATTCTTATTGTTCGGTATTCCAGCCCTTTTTTTTGTGGGTGTTTTTCAGCACTTGTTCATTCCTACTGTGTGGAATTCCAGTACGTCTTCATTCTTACTAAGTGGTTTCGACAGCAATTGTTGTTATTGAAATACAGTAAAATGTTTTAAATGTATTTTCTAGTATATGTTCAGAGGTTAGGCTTTGGTTAGCAAGCATTTAAGCTTAGTGTTTTTGTTTGTTTGTTTGTAGTGAAGCACAAAGCTACACAAAGGGCTATCTGTGCTCTGCCCACCACGGGTATCGAAACCCGGTTTCTAGCGTTGTAAGTCTGCAGACATACCGCTGTGCCACTGGGGGGCACTTAGTGTTTTCTGCATACTTTCAGTACATATGCCACCATCTTGTTATTGTACTTTAGTCATTGCCACATGAGTGGCTATAGGTTTACAGAATGTAGAATAAAACTGCCTGTTTGTTACTGTCTGTGTTTGATGATACAAACAAGTCATATAACATCAGGCAAGATAAAGAACTTTATGAAATAAAAGTAAGTCAGAATACTTTCAATTTTTTGTAGCTTACCAGATGTCGTTGTTGCTTTTATTTCAGGCAAAAAACAAATAATTCTTTCAGTTTTAAAACCTATAAGTTAACTATTCGAACAACAAACAGGGCATTTAAAAGTATAAAATATTCTTCTAACACTTGAAAAACTAACAAATGATGTTCGATTCGTAATCTATAAGGTTAGAAACTTTAATGGCAAAGAAAAATAAAATACGATAAAAAAATCCCAGGAACCAGCTGAGATGATTGATGTAAACTTTAAATATGAGATCATTTCTCAGTTTGTTTTATGTCATCTCCATTAGAAACGTAAAAAAAAAAGAATTAAATGAAACGTTTTGTAGCAAACCCTTAACAACCTTCGGACCACTTTAGTCTTCAGTACTGATCAATTCGTTCGTGCTGGAGCAAATCTTTGTTACTCCATTGTATTCAATTCATGTCGCTAGAGGTCTGTCGTATTGAAAAATTAATTTCCGTTGTATTTACAGGAAGCATATATGAAAATAAGTAAAAGAAATTTAAATCTAAACGTTTTGAAGAAAAACTTTCATATAAGAAAATACTGACAATCTACATAATGAAAACAATAACTTATTTAGTAAACACGATATTGAATTATAAACAAACTAATTATAAACACTAAATAATGTATGCGTTTATTTCGTTACAACAGTCGGGAGTGTTATAGTTTTCACAAGTCTGTGTTTGAGAAACACAATTTGTGTTAATTTTCAACACTGTATATTATTGCTTGTATGACGCACAGCTGTAGCAAAAATGCAATAAACGAATACGCATACAAAAACACGAGTGTTTTAATATTTTTGGTATTGATGAATGAGTTCGTTAGTTGCACTACAATATTCTGATGAATAACTTTTTCTGATATATTTACAGGTCTACACTTCATAATGCAATAGGCTGTATTGTCTTTATTTTTTTGTTTCGTTTAGATTAAACATGACATTTCAAGTCGAATCGTTCTACCTCAGTGTTTCTATGAGAAAATATATCATTATAAGAAAGCTTTTAGCAGATACCAAAGTCAACATTCAGACTCCTGTTTTATGGAATTTAAGTGCATTTTGTATAAAGTTATATATACACACACACAAAGAGAGTTCCATGAAATGTATACATAGTGCTTCAATTTATTTCCACCTGCTCCAGTTTCTTCTAGAAATACAGAATTAGATGTTATCCGCTACCATAGCAACAAATGACCGAATCATTAAGTTGCGCTCGTTTCTCCGTTTGAAAAGGTTTCTTTTATCTTCAAAATTATTTGTCACTGAAGGTTTGACGTATTTCTCAAAATCGCTGAACGTCGTATTACTTGTATTTTAGCATCGTTCTTTGGAAATCAAATGACTTCATCTATAACTCTGAAAGAACTATAAGCAGAATGTAATAGTATCGTGTTTGAATTTTATAAAGAAACTGGCTGAAAGTTATGTGAAACCATAGTCCAAAATTATCTGTTTCGTAGATTACGTTTTGCTCAGTTATTTATTGCCCGAGTTTCACACAGCAAACTAGACAAAATCCTCAACAAATACACAATCTGGTTGTTAAACTTAGCTACACGCACGCACAAAGTTTTATTTTCTTAGAAATAAACACAGTCTGGTTGTTAAATTTAGCTACACGCACAAACAAAGTCTAGTAGTTTTATCTTCTTACAAACAAACACACAACGTAGCTGATGTGTTTAATTATAAGCAAACAGATTCTGGCTGTATTACGTAGCTATAAACACACAGTGCAGCTCTTATACTTAGAAAACAAAACACAGCGTAGCTGTTTTACTTAGCTATGTAATCAAATGTAGTTTAGTTGTTTTATTAAGTTATAAACACACAGTATGGGTATCTTAATTAACTATATAATCAAATATCGTGTCGTTGTTTTGCTTAGATATAAACACAGTGTAGCTGCTTTACATAGCTATATAATCAAATGTAGTTTAGTTGTATTTCTAATTATATAATCAAATGTCTTGTCGTTGTTTTGGTTGGATATAAACACAGCGTAGTTCTTTTACTTAGTTATGTAATCAAATGTAGTTTAGTTGTTTTACTTAGCCATAAACACACAATGTAACTGTTTTGCTTAGATATAAACACACAGTGTAGCTGTTTTACTAAGCTATATAATTAAATGTCGTGTTATAGTTTTACTTAGCTATAACCACAGTGTAGCTATTTTACTTAGCTGTATAATCAAATGTTGTGTCGTTGTTTTTCTTATCTATAAGCACATTGTACCTGTTTTACTTAACTATATAATCAAATGTAATTTAGTTGTTTTACTTACCTATATTACCAAATACCGTGTCGTTGTTTTGCTTAGATATAAACACAGTGTAGCTGTATTACTAAGCTATATAATCAAATGTAGTTTACTTGTTTTACTTAGCTATATACACACATATTGTGTCGTATTTTACTTAGCTATAAACGTATAAACATAGTGTAGCTGTTTTACTTAGCCATATAATCCAATGAAGTGTAGTTGTTTTACTTAGCCATATAATCCAATGAAGTGTAGTTGTTTTACTTGGCTATATAATCCTTTGAAGTCTAGTTGTTTTACTTAACTATAAACATACAGTGTAGCTGTTTTACTTGGCTATATAATCCTTTGAAGTCTAGTTGTTTTACTTAACTATAAACATACAGTGTAGCTGTTTTACTTGGCTATATAATCCAATGAAGTGTAGCTGTTTTACATAACTATATATTCCAAAGAAGTGTAGCTGTTTTACTTAGCTATATAATCAAATGTTGCTTAGTTGTTTGTCTTAGCTATAAACACAGTGTAGTTGTTTTACTTATCTGTAAACACACAGAGTCTAGATGTTTTACTTAATTATAAATACATATACTATATTAGATAAGGAGAAAATAATGCTCTTTTTTTTCATAAATGTGTAAACCATCACCTTAAACCAAAATTTCGAAATTTATCGCATAAAGTGTTCAACTCACAGTTTGTGGCAAAGAGAAGGATATAACGTAAATAGAATGAGAGGAAACATAATTTTAATGGAATTTTCTCTAATAGTTGCGTGTGTTCCTCTAATATTTGAATTATGGCTGATCAACAAATTCTTTTTTTTTTGTTCTCTCTCTTTTTTTGCAGTAAATGCAAACTTCGATGTGGCGAGAAGCTTTATAATAGTCTTTAAATGCACATTAACTTCTTATTGGATTTTACAACGGTTTTTACTCGGAAAATTAGCAAGAGAGCTATAAAAGCTACAAATGTGATTATTGGCAAGTATTTTGAACATCGAAAACTTACATTCTTACCCTTTATAATCCATTAAAAACTACTTTTCATTCGTTTATATTGTGTAATTACACAGTCTCATGGACAACATTATGAAACTTTTATACCACTCTTTCGAAAATAGATTTCTATGGGATTACAATCTGACTTGATAATATTTGGTATTGAGGGAACTCTCTCGTACATCACTTAATGTTTGCACTTTAAATACTATTATACTCTTCTTGCTGAAAAGCCGTATAGGGGCAGTAAAAATAAATAAGTAAATAAAAGTTGTTATACACATTTTTCTTAATGTCATTGAAATGTGATATCATACAATGTATCCATCTACAACATTCTTTACCAGTTTAGGCTTTAGACACCATAAGATTATTGTCTATTGATTGGTTTTTCCACCATAAATGTTATACACGTTATACCAGTGTTTCTCAACCATGGGTTTGCGGCCCACAAGTGGGCCGCAAAGCAATTTGAGGTGGGTCGCAAAAAGGCTTAAAATTAGATGACAATATTTTGATAAATGTTGCAAAACAGCTAAAATATAATGCAAACTACATAATACTTCGCACAGTGCTAACTATAAATTCATGTCACGCGCACGAACCCAGCATAGCAATTATGAAACGTTGCCGTACGTGTCATACTTTTTAAGTTTGTGCAGTGGGCTGCGAGAAATTTCTTGAAGTTTAGGTGAGCCGTGTTACTAAAAAGGTTGAGAAACGCTGCAGTATACAACTGTTGGCTATTGGTTGGTTTCCACCTTACAAGTTATACACATCACTAAAAAAAGTTGAGAAACGCAGAACTATACAACTGTTGGCTATTGGTTGGTTCCACGTTACAAGTTATACACATCACTAAAAAGATTGAGAAACGCTGCACTATATAAATGTAGACTATTGGTTGGTTTTCCACCTTACAAATTTATACACATCATACGATTGGTTAACTATTGGTTATTTTTTCAACCACAAAAATTATACACACCATAAGATATTTGACTATTGGTTGTTTTTTTTCAAATGGTGATATAGCTGGTCTCTATCAGTGCCCCCCCCCCCCCCAGATAGCTTATTGTGTAGTTTCGTACTAAAACAACAAGAACAGTTACAATTTATCTCACGAAAAATTATTAATTTCCAAATTCTGTAAGAACACTTTGTCACAGGATTTTTTTTTTTTGTGAGACAACAAAGTATAAAAGGAAAGATACTAAAATGGTCACTTTTCATCATTTAAACTTCATTAAGTTTGAGACATATACCAGAAATCTATGAAGACATGATGTTTGAGTTCCTAGCAAAGTATAAAAGGAAAGATACTAAAATGGTCACTTTTCGTCATTTAAACTTCATTAAGTTTGAGACATATACCAGAAATCTATGAAGACATGATGTTTGAGTTCCTAGCAAAGTATAAAAGGAAAGATACTAAAATGGTCACTTTTCATCATTTAAACTTCATTAAGTTTGAGACATATACCAGAAATCTATGAAGACATGGTGTTTGAGTTCCTAGCTCCGCAGTGTGTTTGAATAGACAAGTATTTATTAGGAAAACAATTTATCGCTGAATAAAAAAGTTATGTAAGGCTGGCTACTGAACTTGAAAAAAGGAATCAAACAAGATAGGGATGAAAGTGGACATGTCACTTGATCAGCTAATGATCACATAGCAGACTAAACCGTCTCAACTTTACATGAAGAATAGAATCCCTACATTACTGGCTTCTCAACTTTGTCTATTGAAAGCTTGGTGTTTGAATAAAAACTCAGCTTTCATCATTATACCTCCCCTTTAGTTAACTTTTGAATACTATTTTTATGACTATTTTACAATAGAGTAACATTTTACGATTGGAAATGTTGATTCTTTTCCTCTTTTATTTTGCCAGTTAGGAAGCCAGTAATGTAGGAATTTTATTATCTATCTAAAGTCGAGACAGCTTAGCCTGCTATGTAATAATATGCCAGATCAAGTGATGTGTCCACTTCCATCCCTATCTTGTTTGTTTACTTTCTTAAAAGATGGCATATAATTTTGCATATAATAATAATTAAATAGGTAGTCAAAGATCGTGAAGACTGTTTTGTTCTATCAAATGATGATAAAATTATAGTTACTACTAGAACCAGGTAGACGCTAAGATCTTAGTCAAAGATGACGATTATCCACAAAGATGAGGTGTTTATAGAAAAAAATGTTGTGTACAGAGATATATTTTTGTTTATAATCATTCCATGTTTTTACAGTTCTTCACTTTAAGTCTAACTACAAAAAAATCCGTATTCTGCTTAATAGGTTTTCTTTCATTCATATCCAACTACATAATACAACAACAGCATTGTTTAAAGGCTTTATCTATGTAAAATATATATATATATATATATAGTATTCCATTAATAATGCTTTTTGTTTTTGCTAAACAAATTTCCAGTAGTTAAAGAATTTTATTATACACACTGTACGCGAAACACGAGTTTCCTTAGTAAACTATTAAGCCTCCCCCTCCCCAGTGGCACAGCGGTATGTCTGCGGACTTACAACGATAGAATCCGGGTTTCGATACCCGTGGTGGGCAGAGCACAGATAGCCCATTGTGTAGCTTTGTTCCAAGCAAACAAACAATTAAGGACAGCCATATCAGGTTGCGAAAGGCTTAACTTTTAGGGTTCGAATGCATTTATTTAGCACATAGAGTAAGAGTTTTTGAAAAATAGTTTTAGGTAATTATAACAATATCAGTTTTCCTTTAATGAATATCATTCAGTTGATATAGATATGGGTCAAATATGTAAAATGTATTTTAATGAACAAAAGGTACGTTTCGATTATTCAGCAGTGCTTCATTCTATATCTGAATAGATTTCACCCTTTTGGGGTAGATGTAATGTGAGAAGACGTTTACTTATATTTTTAGTGTAATATACGTAGTTTGTTTTTACTTAAACATTAACCATAAGTGTTACTTTACAATTTCGTATAATATTGTATCTTGTGATAAGATTTTTATGAAAGTTTAATATTATTAATTTGTAAGATAATTATAACAAGTACCTATGAAGTCCATAACTGTACTTGTTATTAATTTGTACTGGCGAGCGTGGCCTAGTAGTTAGCGAGTCGGGATGTGGATCTAAAGATCTGGGGCTCCTATTTGATGCTGCTGAACAAGCTCCGAACTTTCAGCTGTGGGCGCGTTATAAAAGGAACAGTTAATTCGATTGTTTGTTTGTTTGTAATTAAGCACAAAGCTACACAATGGGCTATCTGTGCTCTGCCCACCACGGTTATCGAAACCCGGTTTCTAGCGTTCTAAGTTCGCAGACATACCGCTGTGCCACTGGGGCTATTCGACTCTAAGAATTGGACAAAACCCTTGTGCTAGCTGCCTGCCTTCCCTCTGATCAATAGTTTGAAAATAGAGACGGCTGTAACTGAATCATAGGAGCCGTTTATCTCTACGTGTTTACATGATAATTAATACTTTTATAAAGTTTACAACTTTTTTTTATGAATATGTATCAAAGAAATATTACAGTAAATCGAACAAACAGTTTTTAATATTCTTTAATTTAGTTCATAAATTCCTAAACGCATGGATTGTTTGTTTGTGTGTTTGAAGTTAGACACAAAGCAACAAAATTGGCTATGTGTGCTCTGTCCACCACGGATATCGAAACCCGGTTTCTAGCGTTGTAAGTCCGCAGACATACCGCTGTGCCACTGGGGGGCACATGGATTGAGGAAGGTTATTAAAATTTATACGAATTAAAAGATCGTCTGTAAACATGGGTTTAACACAGAAAATAGAAATTATACCATTCAATTTATAGACCAGTTTCATGAATGTAATAGAAAAATAATTTTTCTGAATTAAAATATGATTTTTTTTATCATGTTGAAATATACTGTAGAATTTATAGTAAGTATTTCAAACATCATTATATCTTAGTATGACGTTATTAAACAATTTAGGTGCAAGCACTATGAGCAATAAGTGATGCTGTTTTTTTCTGTTTTTGTATCGATTTAAACTAACATGAATTTAGGACATTTTGTATAATGTATGTTTGAAAACATTGCGAATCTACATCATCATATATTCAAGTCAAAAGTTCGAATTCAGAGTTAAAAATGAAGGAGGTCAAGACTGTTTTTGGTTTAAGACGTTTCTCTAGCGGGATCTTTATTTTTTGTATCGTGAAAATATTCGTATTGTAGACATTGTCATTGACCATGAAATATAATTCTGCACATGTTCTTACAGTTCAATAAATTATGAAAGTCGTAGTCATATCAATCGTAATATGACTGTGTTCCTTCACGTGTAATCTCAACCATTGCACTGATTGTGTTCCTTCACGTGTAATCTCAACCATTGCCCTGATTGTGTTCCTTCACGTGTAATCTCAACCATTGCAATGATTGTGTTCCTTCACGTGTAATCTCAACCATTGCACTGATTGTGTTCCTTCACGTGTAATCTCAACCATTGCACTGATTGTGTTCCTTCACGTGTAATCTCAACCATTGCAAATTGTACGAAGGAATTGAAAATAACACAAGAACGCTTATCCCTAGAATTACCAAAGCCATTGGTTTGTTTGTTTGTTGGTCAGAGCAAAGCTACCACAGTGATGTTTGTTGTTTGTAATTAAGCACAAAGCTACACAATGGTCTATCTGTGCTCTGCCCACCACGGGTATCGAAACCCGGTTTCTAGCGTTGTAAGTCCGCAGACATGCCGCTGTGCCACTGGAGGGCTACCACAGTGAGCCCACCGCTGGTATCTAAACCAGTTCTTTATCGTTATAAGCCATCAGAATTTCCACTGAGCCAATGAGGGGGTAGGGGCAATACTATTGGACCCTGTCGGCGCTTATACACCTTTTTCAAAACTATTTATCCGACATATTTTCTGTGAGTTCATGAATTTGTTGGTTACAACATACGAGTCACACAGAAATAAATTTAAATAAAAATACCAATTAATTCCACTAATTACTTCTAGGATATATATGGACTTCAAGGTCGTTAGTTTGGAGTCTGCTAAAATATTTCTGAACTATTATTGACGAAGTTAGCATAATACCATAAATACATATTTTGTTCAATAGAAAAATACAACTAAACAATAAGTTGTAACCTTTTACCTTGGAGATAGTTTTGTTTGACTATTTGAGCGTAGAAATGTACAATGGAGTGCTTGCATTGTGCTTGGTCTGGGGATCGAGCCCTGAATTGTAAATCCTGGATTTTACCGCTGGGCCCTTGAAGATAGAAACCAAATTAACTATTGAAACTTATCTGATATAAACCATATACTTACATTTAATAGCGTTCAAACATTACACGTAAAAAATTAAAAGAATCAAAGCAATAAAAAAAGAGAGGTTAGAACTATGTATTAAAAGAGCCATTCTTTTTTATTGCAGTTAACCCTTCTAACCATCCTTCATCTTGAGAGTTTCGTAAAAATACGAATTCACTTCACAGAATAATAGAAATTCTAGTTGTCGTTTCGGCGCTTTCTTGTGTTGCTGGAGTGTTTTTCGTTTATCTGTGATGTAATTGCCATGAGGATCCTTTTTCATAACAACCCATTTTCCCTTCCACTTTTTTGCAACTTCTTTTAAACTTTTCGTGAAGAATAAATTATGTAATTACATTCGTGTTTTTCCATCACGTGTTCGTCTCTTTTAAATTCTTGTAAGTGATTTACACTGATCTGTCAACTGATTGCCAATAATGTCTGGTGGTGTTTGAGGGTATTTCAACCAATCTTGTAATCTGCCATTACGATATCTATCATTTGTTATCATGGCATCTTATCATGGATGCTCGAGATGCCGATCAAGTCTTAATAAAAAATCAAAAAAAAATCAAGAAACCAGACGAATACTGAATGAATTCATCTAACACGATGGACATAATTTTATATTTATATGTAGCTGGTAAACAGAACTTGTTTAAAAATAGAAAGAAGATTATTTCAAAATCAATCGGACTGTCTATCATAACATGGAATAATTTTCTTTATTCGTATCTATATACTGGAACGGTTCCTTACTGTAATTGTTTGCAATCAGGATAAAATTTTGATCAATGTAAGTATATTCAGATTCTCGTCTTTTCACTTCTTGTTGTTGGCGGTTGGTGGTGATGACTAGCTGCCTTCCCTCTAGTCTTACACTGCTAAATTAGGGACGGCTAGCGCAGATAGCCCTCGTGTAGCTTTGCGCGAAATTCAAAACAAACAAACACTTCTTGTTACTGTCGACTAATACGTGGTCTTGAACAATTATTATGTACAGCAAGTAAACAGTGCATCCGTTCTTTGACGTCCATGTTGTTTACTGATGTTTCTTTTTATGCAGACGTTAAGGTTAGGAAACATAGGTGGCTTCCCGGGCGCCAATTACTCGGGGGGGGTCCAATGTCAATAGAGGCGCAGCTTTAATTTCTGCTTAGGGCGCTTTTTTTAAGATTTCGCCGCGTGGTTGAATATAAATGTATAAGAGCCAGTGTCCGCGATATATTATCCAATTAGAAAGAGCCAGTGTCCGCGATATATCCAATCAGAAAGAGGTGCACAGAAACTGGTGAGGCGGAAGTAGTTCCACCGGTGGCTGGATCGAAGTAACAGCTTGTTGATATTACTGTGGCGACTAATAGAAAATTTTGCTTTATGACGGCTGTAAAACAATTATTATTAGCTTAATTGCTATGGAATATTTCATCAGCTTAAATTCCCAGTTTTCTTTTAAAGTTGACTACTTCAATTGAAGTAAAAAGTTTTCAAATGAATGGGATTTCGTAAAACTTCAATTACTTAACGTTTTGCCGTCTCAGAGTTTACTATGAAAATTAATTATGTCTCCCCAAAGTCCACACTTACATTTTTCGTGAAGGCGTCCATGTTATTTACGCTGATGAATTTAACAACTGTTCGTTGAGCGCCACCTGTTGACTTTAACAACAGTTCAGTGATTAAGGAGTGTCATCGAGTGAGTAAATGATGATTAAAACAACGTGCCCAAAGAGAGAAATAAGAGTAATAAATAACACGTAGCCTACTTAACTGTCAATTGGAAAGATACAAAATCAGGCATACTAACATACACTGAAAGACTTACTGATTTTCCTAGAAGATTATGCTCTGATTGATGTGTTTCTAATCTATGTTCTTTTATTGTGATAATTGAGTTTGAGCTACTTTTCTATACTTTTGTTTTCTTCAGTATAATTGGTATATATCCGCCCGATGACAAAATAATCTCAGTTATTTGGTTTAGTTTGTTTGTTGTTAAGCGCAAAACTACAAAGTGGATTATCTGTGCTGTGCTCACCAAGGGTATCGAAACTCGGTTTATAGCGTTATAAGCCTTCAGATTTACCGCGGTTTTGTTTGTTATAGTGCAAAGCTACACAATGATATACGTGTATATATATATATATATATGCACTCTGACCACCGTGGGGGAATCGAACCCGGGATCTTAGCGTTGTAAGTATGTTAACTTGTCGCTGGCCCATCAGAGAATTAACTTGAATAACAACGATTAGTAGCCTCCAGGTTAATAACACTAACAGCCATAGGTAAACCCCAGATTACTAACCACGACAGCAATTAGTAGCCTCCAGATTACTAACTAACCTTGGCAATGCCCCCCCTCCCCAGTGGTATGTATCGGTATGTATGCGTACTTACAACGCTTTAAACCGAGTTTCGATACCCATAGTGGGCAGAGCACAGGTAGCCCATTGTGTAGTTTTGTGTTTAATTACAGTGATTAGTAACCTTCGGATTAGTAACCCTGACAGTGATTGATAGCCTCTAGATTACTAATCTTGACAGCGACTAATAACCCCAGATTGCTAACTCTGACAGCAATTAATTGCCTCCAGGTTACTAACCATAACAGCGATTATTAGCCCCCCAGATTGCTAACTCTGACAGCGATTAGTAGCCTCCAAATTACTAGCACTGACAACACTTTGTATTCAGTCACCACCGTCTTACTATAAATATTAAAACGATAAAACTTATTTTTTTATTTACGTTTTTAGCCGCGGCATAGTGGCTCATAGAATGGCTCTGTGTTTTTCAAGTACAAACCTTTAGCTCATATCTCTGTCAGCTTTTGACCGATTTCGATTGATGTAATTGACCACGCACCAGGTGTCGTAGATTAATTTGCTCTAATCCTGCCTAAAAGAATTTCAATTTGAGGGTAGGCTGGTAGAAATCCTGATGAGCAATAAAATCGAACCGGGTATGTGCGCGCCCCACGCTTGGCATTGCTGGCGCACAAAAATATAGATAATAAATTAAAAAGAAAAAAAAAGGTCTCGTTGATTAATTTACTCTAATCCTGCCTAAAAGAATTTCAAGTGCCGCGGCTATTGAGGATTCTCTCTTGTTCGGATTGGAAAGGTAGTGATAATGCGCTCATCTTCTGGTTAAGAGCTGTTTTCTTAGTTTAATGGTAAGAGATTCCATCATCCCAAGGTGTAATTTGTCCCGTAAATGGAGAGTGACGCGGAGAAAAAAAGTTGAGGTAGACACAATGTCACATTCGTTTAGACAGAGATTGGTAATACTACTGATGTTGCAGACCTTAACGTTACAGTGTTTTTGTTTTTTATTCAACTGCAGATCATTCTATGGTTGATCCAGTATATCATTTGTTGCAACACAGGCACGTGAAGTCACTCGTATACCACTAGCGCGGTATCCAAAGGTATTATTTATCTTTAAAGAGTTTATGACGTGTTTTAGCTTAACAAGAGGATATACAATTTTCTTCTTAATTGTGTATAAAATAGTCTAAGTTAAAAATGAATGTGATGTTGTGCCTAACCTCCAGTCTCGTCCACGTCATTCTTCATTCCAGTGAAGAATTCCAACTTAGAATACTGGAATATTTTGCCATTAAGCTAAGAAAACCAGCTCTTAACCAGAAGATGGGCACATTACCACTTAATCGTCAGTTGTGAAAATGTGAAGAAAAGAGCAGAACAATATTTGAATACGAGGTTTACTAATAAACACAAAAAGAAATAGTATTGCAAGTTTTGAAAGACACGGGTATTTTAATTAATTTGTAATGCATAGTTAACACTTTTTTTGCTTTGAATTGACTCTTGACATTGACAGATACCGAGAGAGAAGCACGTTATCATGTAGCAACTGAAACTAACTCGCAGCTAACTGAACAATGCAACACACTTATTCCTTTTCGTGACAGTACATGTGTTTAGTTCTCTTGTAAACTGCCTGCAAGCATCTTTCTGGCAAAGCGTCAAACTTGTTTCGATGAGAGATTGATTTCCGTTTGCAAATGTGTACAGTTTTGACACTTAACTGTCGTAAAACCCTTCCAATGGTTGATTAGCCAGATATTTTACCAGGTTTATGAAACTATAATGAGTTATCCAAATGATTAGAGTAAATAGCCTCTCTCACCAGTGGAAATTATTGCCCCATTTATTATCCTAAATACGTCATCTCGAAACGTCATTCATCGGCACTCTAATAACTTAATGCAATCTAATGCTCCTGTTTTTATTAGAACTTAGGGCTCGAGATTCACTGATCATCCTGAAGTGTGTGCTTCTGGTTCACACTGGACAGCCAATCACTATTCACCGTGCCTCCCAGCAGTTGATCCTTACTGATCCTCACATTTCTCATTGTTAATGATCCATCAGTTTAGATAGTCCACAATAACAAAAAAAGAAAGAAAATGACGCAGACATGTGGACGAACGAAGAAAGTCTGTTTCATCGCATGAACACGTGAGTTTGGCAGAAGCTTTTGTGGAACATGCCTAAGTTAGGTGACGAATGACATAGGACCTCCGCAGGACTGCTGCTATGTCCATTTCTACCTGCCAATCCTTCCCTTTCTGTGATTCATAATTTATACATATGCATATACAGGTGTCCAAATGTTTCTTCTACTCTAGTTCTGAGTTTAAACATGGGAACTAGAACGCTTGTATCCTCCTTTTAAAAGCTTTCTTAGGGCTATATCTTTGAAAGGACAGTTAAATAATAAATTATGGTGTTTCAATATCTCATGTGTGATCTGCATTAGCAGTATTTACTGCTTGATGAAAGTATTTCTAGCTTTTGAACGAAGTCTTTTTTTGTTGTTTTAATTTCGGACGCGAAGAACGTAGACGGCCAAGGCTGCTGCAATAAGTTATAAGGCAGGACGCCACGATATAAGACCCCTAGCGTCTACTAGAGAAGGATTCGTTTTCGGTGTAGGATTATTCGTTCATCACGAGATTAAATTGACTATAGTTTCCAGTTTTTGTTTTCACTTGCACGAAAACAGTGGTGAGTGAAAAGACAATTTCGTTAAAATGTTTCCTGAATTTGTTTTCAAACTGAGAAATAAGATGAATATAAATAACTCGAACGCATTTTAACCCAAGATGAATCTATGGGCCTAATCAGCATTTGTAAACATTTTTTCTTACTTGTTTGTGCACTAAATTGCTTGTAGTTCCGTGACATTGTTGGTTACTGGATTAGTAGTAACCTGAGTTACACACACACAAAATGCATATATTCACATTAATTGCTGCTGGATCCTTTATGTATTTTGCATAGAAAATGAATGATTTCCTCCCATCTTTTTTATAATCTCTTTACACTGAGTGTTGAAACTTTCTGGTGTTGATACAAATTATGGATTCCACGAATAATTGTAACCCGGTGGGACAGCGTTAAGTCTTCGGATTTACAATACTAAACTCAGGGGTTCGATTCCCCTCAGTGGACACGGCAGATAGCCCAATATGGCTTTGCTTTGAAACACACACGTGAGTAATCAATGGCAGAAAAAATGAGGTCAGCAATTTGAGGGTTAATATTACTTTTAGATTTTGAAGTGATGGTCGTATTATTGGAAAGATGGTTGCTACAGGGAAGCATGGGATTTTAAAACCCCTGAGGTATTCAATTCATTTCTTGTTTCTTAAAGTTCTCTCACATGCTACTCTAGGTTCAGAAAGAAACGGACATTTTACAGTACAAATTTCGTAGTAACTTATTTATGTTAAAAATGATTTCTCATTCTCAGAAGGTGAATAATGTATAGAAAAACACACGTGAGTTCTATAATGATGCCCTTTCCCGTCACAATAGATAGATAGTTTGTTTATTATGGATTTCGCGCAAAGCTACATGAGGGCTATCTGCGCCGTCCCTAATTTAGCAGTGCAAGACTAGAGGGAAGGCAGCTAGTCATCACCACCCACCGCCAACTCTTGGGCTACTCTTTCTACCAACAAATAGTGGGATTGACCGTCACATTATAAAGTCCCCACGGCTGAGAGGGCGAGCATGTTTGGTGTGACGGGGATTCGAACCCGCGACCCACAGATTGCAAGTCGAGCGCCCTAACCACCTGGCCATGCCAGGCCCTAGATAGATAGACTGATGTATAAAAGATCTCTTCTGTCCATCCACCCTCACTCCAGGCGTGTTTCAGTAGTTAGCAGGACCAGACTGCAAATTCGAGGATTCACGGTTTCCGGCAACTTAGGGGAATGATCAAAATCCACTATTCGATCAGACACAAGCGGGTGGGTGGGCGATGTTCACTAGCTTCTTTTATTCCAGTCTAGCACTAAGGGGGCAATTTTGTGCAGACAGCCCTTGTGTAGCTTTGCACGAAATTTCTGAAACGAATAGCACTCAATAAATATGATTTACTTATCAGCTGGTGAAATGATTTGCCAGTGGGTGAACTCTATAAATGGCATGAAGGGGGTTAGGGGAGAGAGACAAGATAACGAACAGCGTTAAAGTGCAGGTAAAGTAAATATGTAAGGAGGTATAAATCAAATTAACCGACGGGGAACCATATACGAACACGTAGCTTTCTACATGCATGATTTTATGTTCAACAAAAGTTTACGTAATACACGCCAGTCACGTCCGTAATGCATGCTATATAGTCAAAGTGCACGCCTTTTAGTGAAACATAGTATATGGTACTGTAAATGCCTTGATGAATTAATTGGATTATTAATGTCTCCTTAGATCATAAAGGTATAAGAAGGAGATGCACATTGTTCCGTTTGTCCGTCTATCCGCCGAATGGTGTGCATTTTGGATATTCGCTGGAGATTAAATTACTGACTTGCTTTTATAATATCGTTCTCTATCGGTAAGGTGTTGCAACATCAAATAATTTGTTTTTTAACCGTTACAACACTCAGTGTAAAGAAATAACCAAAACGATTTGGCGAAATCACTTATTTTAGTTGTAAATTACACAGGATACCACAACATTAATTAGTGGGATTAAGTGCAATATTAGTGGTACTTGTGACTCGAACATTACTAGAGGCCGTGTAGTCATGGGCTCACAAGCATGATGGTACATAAATAGTTTAGAGAAAATGCGTTAAAAAAACTGATAGGGTTCATACCACCCATTTTAGTCCTAGAGCTTTATAGGATGTGAGTGGTCCTGACCTTGGTTCAAGGTCGTCTCTACTTCCTTTTCTTTCAATTTTATATTTGTTTTTAGCATTATAAAGCCGATGGGGTTCATACCTACATCAGTAGTTCTAGGGATGTATAGGATATATGCATTACTAGCCCTTGGTTCGAGGTCATCTCTGTTTATTCTTCTGTGTGTGTACTATTGATTTGAGGATTTTATAGTAAACACACATATAATTTCAAATTTGGATACAACACCCATAATTTAAAACTTGTTTAGACTTTCATATTGCAATAATTTCGGTCCGGCATTACCGAAATATGAAATTCTAATGTGAGAACAATTAAAAGAAAATATAATTTTAAATAGGTCTTTTTCAAATTCAATCTCTATTTTTTGCATATTTTGATGGCTATAAAATACTTTACTTATGATATAAATTACTAGGGCAAAACTGGTTCTTCTGAGGTACGTCTCGTGGAAGATTCTATATTTGTAATCTTGAGAAAAATGAGTCGCAGCACTTAATTCGACTCGAATAATTAAAAGATCATAATTGGTTGTACAGTTACTTTCCCTACCTCCTCCAGGACAACGCATGACTTTCTAAGTTAATTGAGTTGGTGTATGCGTAAACTAAGTATCCTTAATTATGCTGAATGTACTTGTATTAATTAGACACATTAATTTTTGTAATTGTAAATATCATTAAATCGACATGGCATGGCGGTTAGGGTGCTTGACTACGAACGTGTTCGCCCTTTCACTCGTGGGGACGTTATAATATTACGGCCAATCCCATTTTACGTTGGTAAAGATATATATACTAACAGTTGGCCGTCAGTGGTCTTAATTAGCTGCTTTTCTTCTAGTATGTCGCTTCAAAATTAGGGAAGACTAGCGCAGGTAGCCCTCGAGTAGTTTTGCGCGAAATTCAACAGGGAAGCAATATCTTTACGTAATTTTTTTTTTGATTTTTTTAAGGGATCGGTAAGAATGTCAGGTTTGATTTTTTATGCTATATACGTTGGAATGAAATCCAAACTCCTACAAAATTATTAATTTATAAAGGGGAAATAGGATCTCCAAAAAAATTCCAGAAATAAGTTAGGTAGCTTAAAGTGAAAATACAATCACAAAAAATAAATGAAATAAACACACAAGCTTAAGGTTTGAGTCATAGCGTTGATATTATTTCCTCAAGCTACAAATCCCTATTTTGACTCCATGTTTAAAAGCTGTAATATTTAGGAGAGTCAAAATAGGGATTTGTAGCTTGAGGAAATATGTCAACACTATGCTTCAAACCTTAAGCTTGTTTGTTTACTTTTTTTTTTGATTGCATTTTCACTTTAAGCTACCGATTTTGTTTCTGTATTTTTGAAGATCCCCCATTTTAAATTAACAGTTTTTAAATATATTGTTTCTTTAGTTTTTATGTCCATCGTGGACATGAGTTTGTATAATGGCAATACAGTCTTATTTGAAACAGTTTAGATTAATGAAATACATAGTTGGTGAATAACGTTCTCACGGGAAACAATGACAACCTTTAGATTGGCTTCATGCAGATAGGATGTCTAATGCTCCTGATGTTTTTGCACACTATGTTATCATTGATAGTGGTACTGTATGTATGATCACTGTGATGCATGGTGATCAACATACCACATGTTATGTATATGCTTGTAAAATATATATAGCTACTATATTTATACCCTGTAACTATAGGGGAAGTCTGTAAACATTAGATTGGAGGGACTACTGAACTATACTGGAATGGTGCATGGAGTGGATTTTATAACGGCATGACTTTTATACATGCATGTACATGCAATGCATGTTGGCTAGTATATATATATTTCTTATAGTTGTTATATTTCCCCATTGCTTTTCCTTTCCGCTGGCCATAGTAAGGCTGGTCACGGTTTTTATGTAGTTGGCCAGATTTCCTCTTATAGATACGTTCTGCACACTCTGTAGGGTCGAAAACGTGTTAATTAACAATTATGAAGTGATTATATTAACATATCTCTTCCCCCTCATTTCTGACTTAGTTTCGGTCGTGACCCTCTTCCACTGAGACTGCCTTAATTAAACGCTGGTGAGCCGTCGCTGCTGCATACTTTATCTTTAACTAAACATTTTCTAAATACAATATATAGCTACAAAATTTCTGCCTCACTTTCGCCTAGAATCGCCATCATTTTTGCCATCTCCTGCTTGCACGATTCTTATAGCCAGCTTCAAGGATGGCTACTCTATCTGCAGTATCTATAAAATTCTCAATCAAGCAGTGTTGGCTATAATCTAACACCATCAGCCATCACCGTGATTGCCGATCCGATGTTCGAAATGACCTTAGTGCTATCTTTTAAATTACGGATTAAAGATTTCTGTTGTGGGAAACAGCCTAGACGTTTGTGTAACATGGCCGAAATCGACCATGCAGTGGTAAAAAAACAACACAAAAAGTGTGATCCTGCCAACAGCGTCGAGTCTAATACATAAACAAATGATATACGACATCAATACAGTTGCAAAAATAAGTTAATAACCTCTCTGCTATATGTGTCATGCCTGCCATATAAACATTAAGTTACATCTACGGCCTACACGCAGCTATATACCTATGCATGTAGTAGATTATGTGGCTCCATATAAACCACAGTGATTAGGTGTCAACGGTTATACAGCCACTATTATTTGCTAGGTAGTCAAAGAAACTTAAAAAATACCCCACACAATGCGTAATGATGCCTTTGGTAATATTGCCCAGGTTTGATTACAATACTCAAAGCCAATTTTGCTGTAGGCTGGCGGAACAATATTAAATAATGATAAAGAAGAACAAATGGGCGATCCCTTTTATGAAGCGCTACCGTGATTCACGATATTAAGGAAAAATGCAGAACTAATGAAATTATTTCTAGAACCCATTGCATTAGGTCTTGTCTGTTTGTTTTAAAATAAATCTACATTTGGCTATCTGCTGTGTTCACCGCGGGAAGTCGAACCCCGGATTTTAGCGTTGTAAGTCCCTAGACTTACCGCTGTCCCACCTTCGTAAGACATAAGCCAAATTGGTGAAATTTGTAGGTCACTCTAGAAGTATTACATATATTATTTGAATATATCTTTGACTAATCATGAAAATATTTTCTTTATATTAAAAATTGATGCATTTAGCCTTTATTTCTGTATTCTCACAAGTTAATGAAAATTGAGTAATCACAACATACTCTTTCGAGATGTTAATAGAGAGAAATTGATACCAAAGTGAAGGTCATGTAGAATTTATTTTGTTAATGCTGTAGGGGCGTTAACAACTAACCTCCCTGCTCACTTGCATGAACGTGACAATAGAGGACTTCACGAGCCACAGTTTTGTTGATCAGTAGAGGAGGAACGCAGACTGCCAGCTTTGATCATCTGTGAAACGGAAGGAGAGCCTATAGTTACTTCGTAAATAATTCTACCGCATGGACGTGACAGAGGGAATGCCGATTAGCAGGGTTCTGCGAGAAGAGCCCATTTTCTCAGCACCAAAGGGAACACCGCTGGTTTCCTGCTTCTAGGGCTGAACATAACATTCTACAGAGTGTTTTTAAACACAACATTCTACAGAGTGTTTTTAAACACAACATTCTACAGAGTGTTTTTAAACACAACATTATACAGAGTGTTTTTAAACACAACATTCTACAGAGTGTTTTTAAACACAACATTCTACAGAGTGTTTTTAAACACAACATTATACAGAGTGTTTTTAAACACAACATTCTACAGAGTGTTTTTAAACACAACATTATACAGAGTGTTTTTAAACACAACATTCTACAGAGTGTTTTTAAACACAACATTATACAGAGTGTTTTTACGTAATAGAATTGCCAATATTTTCATTTGTTGATATGTAAGTGATATATTGGCGAACTATATATTTATGCTTCAAGACAATAAATAAAGCTTGTGTCAGTGCCACAGCGGTATGTCTGCGGACTTACAACGCTAGTAATCGGGTTTCGATACCCGTGGTGGGCAGAGCATAGATAGCCCATTGTGTAGCTTTGTGCATAACTTCAAACAAACAAACAAATTATTTTGTGGCTTATCCCATTCTGCAGCATTGCGTTATATCCAAGATAATGCATTTTCTATATTAGCTCACCAATATACTTTGTTTTCTATTTTGTTTCAGGTGGTTAGGGCGCTTGACTGGTAATCTGAGGGTCGCGGGTTCGAATCCCCGTCCCACCAAACATGCTCGCCCTTTCAGCCGTGGGGACGTTATAATGTGACGTTCAATCCCACTACTCGTTGATAAAAGAGTAGCCCAAGAGTTAGTGGTGGGTGGTGATGACTAGCTGCCGTCCCTCTAGTCTTTCACTGCTAAATTAGGGACGGCTAGCGAAGATGGCTCTCGTGTAGCTTTGTGCGAATTTCGAAACAAACCAAACTATTGTATTATACTTCAATGTTATAGATGAATGTTAGTGTTCTACAATTATGTTAGCTCTAACAAAATCGCGGATTTCGTGATGAAACGTAATTTATTCAGTTTAACTTCATTCTCGAACAAACCTAATCATGATGTGTTTGACAGTTATCAAAAAACAGTTCAATATAACTCACTGTCAGATTCGTCATATGTTTCAGTTATCAGGAAACAGATGAGTGTAACTTAAAATAAGTTGTCTTGGTTACTGAAGGAGAGGGTTTAATCAGAAAGAGTAAATTATGTATTAAATATTATTGAAAGATGACTTTGATTTTATTGATAATTTTATTCATTTTTTATTGGTTACTGACTTTAGTTTTAAGCAGATTACTTAATGAATCAGTTATTCTATTAATCAAAAACCGCATTTCCTCTACAGAAATGCTTAAACGTTAGTAGAGTGACCTAGTTTTAATCCACCATGAGCAGATTAGCACGTAGGTTTAGACAGGATTTCCAACTGATCGAAATGTAGACGACTTCGAAAATCGTATTATACTTGTGCTAGTTTTATATACTTGTAATAATGAATTCACTTTTGTCAAATATTACTACGCTTATGTTTTGCTTAAAAGTTTATCTCTGACATGAAAATATTTTCAGCTGAGAATTATTGTAAAATGAATTTTTTAAAGATATGCTTAAAATGTTCAGTTTCACTTATGATGCAAACGTTGTGTTGAGAAAATCAATTTCGTGCTTTAGTGATTTAACGCTTGTCGCATTGA
>NW_013666890.1:75285-82869 GCF_000517525.1 Limulus polyphemus | reverse complement strand
ATGGTATTAAGAGAGAGAGAGAGAGAGAATGCAGCTAATAACCCTATCCGCGGCTCAGAAATATTTCACAATAGTTTTAACAATAGTTTATTAGAAGCAACAATAAAGTTATAAACTATAAATAAAACTGAGCTGTTTATCTTGAACTTTTCATTTTGTAATACAGAAACGTCATCTTGTAGAGCCAAGATACACAATGTTTGTTTTTCGTCTGTATTCCAGACTAATCAGTAAAAGTTATGTACAAATGTAAACTGATTTATTTTACTCCATTTAACATTGGCATTTTACAAAAGCGTGATATTCAGAAGGTTGAAATGAGATTGCATAAGAAATTTGTTTTATTGAGTTTAGTAAATTAGGCGTACTGCATGGTGAAAGGAGACAAAACTTGAACACAAAGTCACACCCTCATTACAAGGGCGTCGTTATTGTACGAAATGAAGGTTTGTTCCTTACTTGTATCTTAGGTTCAACCCTAGTAATAAAATCATTTTCAGGTGAAACGTTTCCAACACCATGCCAATATAATAGTTAAACTTATCCTATCTCTATCAATCGTTATACATTCATCCGATTTTCAGATTTCGCTGATTTGACATTTTCTGAAAAAGGTTCTAGCAATTAATGCTGCCATGTTTGTTTCGTTAAAATCTTTTATCGTATTCGCACCTGTAATTGTAATTAACGCGTTTCGTAATTAACATGGAGTTATGAGTTTTATTGTGAGAACTTGGAAGTAAAACAAAACAAGATTATCAATTACTAGTATTCACAAGACAACTAACATATATTAATGGCATACAACATTATTGTGACAGTTGAGAAGAGGAACTTTCATGATACAGTTTATGTCACATATTTTAAGTATATGATATCTTCTTTACAACATTTACCTCCTGTGAATAATAATCATGTGAGAAAAACATAAACGAATTGTGGAGAACATCTACATTTTATGCTAAAATACAAAAAAAGCGACTCTGAGACAAGTTGATTGACAATGAGGCATTTTTAGTGAAGCTTTGTTTTGAGTTCTTACATTTGTTCTACAAAATTTCAGGACAGATATTTCATATGTGAAGGAAATTATCTCAGCAGAAGTGGCTATGTAAAGTATAATAGCCTAGGAGCACTGTGAGTAAATGTAGATTACACACACCACTGTGTGAAACCTTACCGATACGGTGCCTCGCTCCGAACGTAGACCGCCTGTCTTCCACTGTATAAGCCAGTGGCCTGGTCCGTGCGTATGTTCAACTGATAGCCTTAGGCTTAAAGTGCACATGGCGGAACAAGATCACTTATGATTGCCTTTGACCACAAGTAAACAAGAAATTCATTTAAATTAGTACAAGTTAAATAACTCGTACGTTACTAAAAAAGATTTGGTGTTTTTAGTTATCATTTAATTATCGTAGTATTACATGAAATACAACATTTATAAGAGTTGAAAGTAAGATGACTAATGAATACAATACGCTGTGATTTACAGAATAACCTAGATAACAGTACTGTAAAATCAGATCTACAATTGCAGTGCTTAATAGCCTAAAGCTTGAGGGGGTAAATAAGGGACTTCGAGATCTTGCAGCTTGAACTTTCCCTCTATACTTGTCCCATAAATTCTTTTGATTGTATGGCCTTGGACTTTTTGTGACCTAGCGTCACTGGACAGGCCATTTGAGCTTCACCCATCAATTCCTTTTATATCACAACCACTTCTCCTGCTGTGTTTTCAGCTAGGGTCATGGATTAAGAATTGGCTCTGGTAGCGTAGTGCACCACCTAACGACCTTTGTCAGTTCGTCCGTGCCTTTTCGGACCAGAAGTACTGCAGACAGTAAGTCGGCAGGGGAGGAGCTCCTCAAAAGCATTAAGAAATTAGAGATTACAATGGAATCTCGCATTTATACAGTTGGCTTGGAGGCAGGTATTTTGCAGCCATTTGAGTAAAGACTAAATGTGGACAATAGTCTTAAAACAATATCATAGACATTCAACTCAGTCAAAATGAGTATAATACATATTTGATCTGTATCATTACCACAGAAAACAGTAGATGAATGCAGTGGAACAGTAGTATTAATTGCAAGAAATCTAAAAATTAAAAACACACTTTTCATTATTTTCAAACATCCTGGAACTAGTTTGTTTTGTTTTGTTTTTTTTGCTCATTTGAAGTTATGACGTTGATCATTAAGGCTTTCTTTTTCTCATATTTCTTGAGCTTACGTACTATATATTTTTGGAAAACATTCTAAATTTTAGATAACTTGAAACTTTTAAGCTTAATAAAATTGGTCTCAGATTAAGACGACGTCGGTACATGTCTTAAATGATATTGGAAACTGTATTTTGTAGCAATATGGAAAACACATGGGAATAGAATGAAACATATATATAGTTTTAAATAGTTTTATCGTCCAAACGGGTTGTTCATTTGTTGTTACGACCAAGCGTAACATACTAGCGCTTTAAGTGGTTTGATTACTGAAAGACCTAATTTCAATCCTGTTTTCATATGGTTGATGTTTTTGCTATTCTGTTAGTAATTTGTATTTAACAACTTGTTCATTTCTCTTGCTACATAATTTTATAGTTTTGTTGTGAATTTTCTGTTTCGTTGCAATTCATATTGCCATTATAAACTTTGCAGAAAGTTACTAATATTAAGAAAATGGTACAGAAATACTTTTTTTTTAAGTAGATCGTTTTTACTCTTATTAATAAGTTATTCAGAATAGTTAAAGCAGAGCTGGATCCTTTTGATCACGAACTAACTACCACTGTTTGGATCTTTAGATGGTACTGAAGCCTAAGCATAAGAGTCTGAAACGTCATCCATCTCAAATGAAATTGAAATTAAACAACTTGTAGTTGCATGGCCCGACATGGGTGTAAAGACAAACTTGAATACTGGTTTATTGTTGAGATTATTTCAGTCTGCAATACACTGAAGTTTCAGATGATGGTAACTAATGGAATTGCCATCAAATACTTTCATCATTGGTTTTGTAAGATACCACGTGTTAGTTGTGAGTCGAAAATATATTGTAATGACCACTCGCTCGATAAGTTGACTACTAATAATAGGCTAAATGAAAAATAAGTGTAAATGTTCGATATTCTAGCCCGTGAATCGCTATTCGTCTTATCTTTATGGATATCCATTTCTTCAGTGAGTACTGCCATAAGTTGAAAGTAATCGTATTCATCCAAATTTCCCACGGCAGAACTGTCAGCGTATAATATTAATAATTCAGGATATTTTTCTTACTTATTTTATCTCGTTTCTTTAACAGGATTTTATACCCTGCACATCAATGCAATGTTTATCACATGCATGCATCCATTGTCAGTTTAATTTTGGTTTTCTTATAAATAGTGTGAATCTTACTTCAATCACAAACGTAGGTCATTTAGAAGCATGCATTTAAATTCATAAAAAGCAAAATTACAATATATCGGCCATATAGTGAAGTGTATCGAAACAAATCACACTCCTTAGTATGTTCTCAGTACATCAGCCATGTCTCTACGTTTCATACTGAAGTGGAACGAAACAAATCACACTCCTTAGTATGTTCTCAGTACATCAGCCATGTCTCTACGTTTCATACTGAAGTGTATACAATCAAACCACACTCCTCAATATGTTCTCAGTACATCGGCCATGTCTATACGTTTCATACTTAAATGTATCGAAACAAATCACACTCCTCAATATGTTCTCAGTACATCAGCCATGTCTCTACGTTTCATACTGAAGTGTATCGAAACAAATCACACTCCTTAGTATGTTCTCAGTACATCAGCCATGTCTCTACGTTTCATACTGAAGTGTATCGAAACAAATCACACTCCTTAGTATGTTCTCAGTACATCAGCCATGTCTATACGTTTCATACTGAAGTGTATCGAAACAAATCACACTCCTTAGTATGTTCTCAGTACATCAGCCATGTCTATACGTTTCATACTGAAGTGTATCGAAACAAATCACACTCCTTAGTATGTTCTCAGTACATCGGCAATGTCTCTACGTTTCATACTGAAGTGTATCGAAACAAATCACACTCCTTAGTATGTTCTCAGTACATCGGCCATGTCTATACGTTTCATACTTAAATGTATCGAAACAAATCACACTCCTCAATATGTTCTCAGTACATCAGCCATGTCTCTACGTTTCATACTGAAGTGTATCCAAACAAATCACACTCCTCAATATGTTCTCAGTACATCAGCCATGTCTCTACATTGAAACGTGTCCTAAAAAATCCCAAACCTCCATATATTCTTAATAAATCGACCATGTCTGTATACTGACTTAAAAATGTCAATAAAACCAATTAAACTGGTTTCTTCTTGTCAACATGAAGCTGAAGAAATTTAATCTGATTAGTGTACACAAAAACAGTACCTTGTACTTGAAATTCATATGGCTATAGTTTTAAAAGTGTCAAATTTATTATCAAATTAAATTGTAATAAAATAAGTTGTTAAAATAAATCTAATAAATAACGAGAAATGGATTGGATTGAATTGTGATATAAATGTGTTCAGTGTTCTCAAAACAACGGGTAACACACGTGGTTACCGCCCATTGACCCGCAGTATTTGTCCATATGATAGCCAAAAAGAAACGTAGTCATCAAATCTTATGTTCATTTCTTTCAACACTCTCAGTGTTTTGTTAAAAGCGTACGAATCATTATTGTTTAAGCCGAAAATAGCACTACAGTTTAACAACACGATTACTCCTTATTATTTTGTGGGTCAGAGTTCAAAGGTTGATATTACACGTGGTATTCACTCATGACACATTGATCAACATCTGTATTTAGTATTAGTAAATGTAGACGCTTTACTTGTTTTTAATAAACGTTCTATCCTATACGTGTTTCTGTTTAATCTTGGTAGTATTTGAACCATAAAATAACAATAACCTTCGGTTAAACAAGAAGAAAAGTCTAAAAATAAAACGCATATAGTATTAGTAAATGTAGACGCTTTACTTGTTTTTAATAAACGTTCTATCCTATACGTGTTTCTGTTTAATCTTGGTAGTATTTGAACCATAAAATAACAATAACCTTCGGTTAAACAAGAAGAAAAGTCTAAAAATAAAACGCATATAGTATTAGTGGTAAGCTTAGAAAACGGGTACTTTACAATCAGCACACCATGGTTATAAAACAAACAAAAAAAAGCCCAATTCTCACTTTGGTTTCAGGAAACAAAACAAAAAATTCTTAAGGTATGAAGCACGTTGATGTGGCTTAAAATGCATGAACAGATGTAAAACATTATATACACCATGTATGAAACTATTACATATGTAACAATGTGTGGGTGTTAATTATATTTTATTTTAATACTCCGTAAATATCTACATAATATACAGAAGTTAGTGTGCTTGAAAGTTTTTTCTGCTGAAATCTAACAATATAGCACATAAATCTGCTATATGGCAAATACAAAACAATACTACAAATCCATTTGATGGGCTTACAATTTTGGTAACTATTCGTTTGATGATCTCCCCCCCCCCACACACACACACACAATACTACAAATCCATTTGATGGGCCTACAGTTTTGGTAACTATTCGTTTGATGATCTTTCTCCCCCCGATAAGTCTGTAAGTGTGAGAGCTTATAACACTAAAAATCGGGTTTGTTTATTCACGGTGGTTAACACATAGTGGGTGTTAAGGGAAGAAAACGTGGCTGAGATACATTAATAACTTTCTTGAAAATAACTTATAATTAATCATTGGATGGATACCCGAAATTTCGTATTGCAGCAGACGATCATGAGAACTTATTAAGGAGGTGCAGACAGTTTAGGCCTGCGGACTGGGACTCGTGTATTTTAAACGTTATTTCAGGAGGTAAAAACAAAACAAAACTAAAATGAACCAAAACTAAGCGCAAAACGTGGAGTTCGAGAGGATTACAAGTGAATTAGGGAAATCAGATGTTATGGTCTACACGAATTGTGTAGGATATGATTATGTAAATCAATATCCTGAACTTTTTCAACTTGTCTGTGTGAAAGTGAAATATCCATTATTAAAGATACGTTTTAATATGCCAATATTTAAGGGGCGCCATATCCTTATGTATTCCGGGGGGGGGGGGGTCGTGCAAATTATTGTTTTGATTTTGCAATAACATTTTTTGTATCTTCCATTAACGTGCTACGGAAAAGCATAGTTTGGTTTATTTTGAACTTCGCGCAAAGCAACACAAGGGCTATTTGCGCTAGCCAACCATAATTTACCTTACTAGAGGGAAAGCAGCTAGTCATCACCCCCACCGCTATCTCGTGGATTACTCTTTTACCGATGAATAGTGGAATTGACCGTCACACTATAACTCTCCCACGGCTGAAAGGGCGATCTTGTTTGGTGGGACGGGCAATCGAACCCGCGACCCTCAGATTGAGAGTCAAGCGCCCTAACCACATGGCCATGCCGGGCATGAAAAGCACGGAAATAATGAACTGAGGTAACTTCTGTTACCTCATGTGGAGTTTTAAAAAACTTTTTTTTACATAAAAGCAACGTATGATATTTTATAATGTAAATAAAGAACCTCCGTATTTATGTACTTATCAACTTTTAAAATTAAATTAAACGTTCCTCGTGTCTGTTATAGTTCTGATTAATGCACCTACTATTGTCTGAAAATCTTCTTTGATTCTTCAAAGCTTATTAAGTTTCATACATAGAACCCTTTCATGATAAAAAAACAATTACAAAATTGTGCTTTATTTTTAAAAGTAATTCGGAACAGATGGAACAATTGACTGTTTGACCTGGATTTGTTGTACAGACTTAATGAGTTTTGTAATATATAATAAACCTAAACATATATTTATGCCTTGAGAAACTATAACAAAGATATGTTGTATTACAACTTCTTCAAAATTTCGTTATCAATCAAACGATGAGAAAGTCATCTACCTCAAGATTCGGATCCTTAAGAGTGAAACGCTTGCTAACGAACACTCTGAGAAAGTCTGGGTGCTTACTATGAAGCCTGTACTGAAACACTTTTCTTCGTCGACCATTTTGGCATGATTTATGATCATCTCATCGAACTTTCAACCTTGAAGTTGTGGCTCCAATGAAATATAAATTATCCTAATTGAATTTCAAATATCTGCAAGCAGTGTAAGGAGAGATAAGCTTGCTGATAAATTGTAATACATTCTTTCTTCTTAATGAGGTAAATTTTACATGTGTACTGACTAATGAAGTGAAACGTCGATAGCAACGATTCCAATTACTAAACTGATCAAACAAGACAATGTACGTATTAACTAATATTTCAGTGCTGGAATTTTGATAGTTGCGGTTTCATACATGTGAATTAGGAGTGTAAACGTTAATAGTTGGGTTTCATACATGTGAATTAGGAGTGTAAATGTTAATAGCTGCGGTTTCATACATGTGAATTAGGAGTGTAAATGTTAATAGCTGCGGTTTCATACATGTGAATTAGGAGTGTAAATGTTAATAGTTGCGGTTTCATACATGTGAATTAGGAGTGTAAATGTTAATAGTTGCG
>NW_013666890.1:72217-75189 GCF_000517525.1 Limulus polyphemus | reverse complement strand
GTTTTAACTTCATAATTTACTTCACAACTGTGTGGATAAAGATGTTTTAACTTCATAATTTACTTCACAACTGTGTGGATAAAGATGTTTTAACTTCATAATTTACTTCACAACTGTGTGGATAAAGATGTTTTAACTTCATAATTTACTTCACAACTGTGTGGATAAAGATGTTTTAACTTCATAATTTATTTCACAACTGTGTGGATAAAGATGTTTTAACTTCATAATTTACTTCACAACTGTGTGGATAAAGATGTTTTAAGTGCATAATTTACTTCACAACTGTGTGGATAAAGATATTTCAACTTAACTTATTTAGTTTATTTTAACCATAAATTTTTCATCTCAATACTAAAACATTATACATATCAATCTGTACACGTTAATGTTTCCAAGTGAATATTGTAGTAGCATGTTCAAGACGTTATAGATATGTATATACAGGATGTCCGAAAAGTCTGGAACCATAGGTGATTCAGCTTTTCTTAATTTCATATACATGGCTGATTATGGCGTTGTCAAAGCATGAGAAAGTCGAGTTAATCCTGCTGTTGATCCAAACTTGTTTTTGAATTCCAAGGACAGCATGTGGAACACGTTCTGTAAAATTCGTCGATGTGCCTACAGCTCAAGACCTTTCGGACAACTTGTATAAACACACATAAGCTCAGGTGTTTTGTGTGTATCGCTGTAATCACAATTTACTCACCAAAAGCTCGGAAGCTTGGCTGCATTTTTTCTACCGGGGCCTATTATGATTGCGACTAAAGACTAAGGTTAAAAAATAAACCTTAATATATATATTTCACTTTTGAAGATAATGGGAAAATAATACCCACAGACTTCCAAGACTCGTCTATAAATCAATGAACAATATTAGATGTTTCTTGAATCAGAAAAGTGGTGCTCTAACACAGACAAAGTTTACATTTGGACACCAAAGTATATAGACAGAAAGAAACTACATACACATGAATTCAACAACTCATGCATTTATGCGTTCACGCACACAAAAACAAATGCACAAACACACACGCTTAAATCACACTGGTACTCGCATAATATTAACAACAGAAGTAGCAGATCTGTACTTGGTTGAACTACTGTCTTCTTCGCTCATTTTATAGCAAAGGCATTTATGATATGTTTGGTGTCAAGCGATTACAACAAGCCATTTTCTACGCACAAAAGCGCCAATACATTTAGCCTGTCATGGCACATTATTAGTCGAAATGTGATCTTTATTCTTTTTAGCGTCGAGAATGATCTTTCTCTCAAGCTTGACATGAGGCACAAGTACATCCTTAAGGTTATCAGGTAAAACTGATTTCAGAGATTGGTCGCATATCATTTACAGTATATTTTGTTCCTTGGAATCTGACGTTTTTTTTAACGAACCCTACCTAGCAAAGGGTGGCAAATTGAACAGTTTCTTCCTCTGTGCAATTACCAAGTCCGTAGGATACGTACTAATCAGCTTTTTGGTGGTATTGCGGAGGCCCTCTGTAGGCATGGACCCTAAGTTTCGTAGAAAGCTAAATTTGTAATTGACCTTTTCATTCTGTTGACGTCACTATTCTGTTGTCTAGTGCAAGTGATAATCTGTCAGTTATTGTTAAGAAAGTCTGAACTTTATACTGAGTAGAGCGTGGAATATCACTGTCCTCAGCATCCCCTTCGTCACATCGCGTATTTCTCATAATTTTCCTTGATCCTTACATGTCTCGCATTCTGACAGTTTCTACCCCTTTCTTCGGGTAATTAATCTTGTAATTCTTGCAGGAATGACTTGAGAAATTTTAGCAGATGAGAAGCTGTATTAACATCAGTTTGGGAGTTTTGTAATGAATGACTTGTCTTGTGAAACCTCTTTAGGATAATACTCCATAATTTCGTCATTATACCTGTTTCTAGTTGTTCCAATTGTAGCATAAGGCCTCTTGACTCTAATCACACTTGAAACTTTTCAGAGTCATCGTCTGTAATGGAAGCGAGGACTTGTGTAATGGTTTTGTACCCCATTTTTTAGTCTTGCACTTTGTATAAATGGATGCTCCTATGGCTGATAACCTCTTTATCCTCTGAAACATTAGTCTTTCCAGCACTTCTTCACAGACGGGGTGAAACTGAGTAAAACACTCAAAGTTTCTGCATAAAGATAAAGAATAAACAAATTCGATGACGAGGAACCCACTTTGAGACTAATAATGGCTGGAGACGGCTTAAATGGGTAATGAAGAAAAACTTTAATATAAGTTTAACATGACAGCAAATGTACAAGAATAAACAAGTTTCAGTACACCAGGCAACAAAACATTATCCAACCAAACTGAGCGAATGAGCACAGTAGGGAACATATTATACTAGTGGGGAGGGTGGGGGGAGGGTCTTCTCTTTGATCAAGGCTTGCATGCGAACATATTTGTCGCTCATATTGGATTCATTATCCTAAGACTGTCCACAGCGATCTTGAATTCTTATATCATTCTTTTAATGAGAACTCTGCTCCTGTCTGATTGTTTATCGGTAAGAATGTGGAAAATCTCTCTACAGGGAAATCATCCAGAACTTGTTTAAAGATTATTGTCAGTCGATGTGGAGTAGAATCAACAGATACTGAATAATACTTGGATGTTTTGATTTTCTGGATAATGGCGGTGAGAATTGTGTAGGATTTCTAGGAATTCGTCATAAAAAATTGAGGATAATAATGTTTGGAGACGGCTTGAATTGGAAATGAAGAAAAACTTTAATATAAGTTTAACATAACAGCAAATGTACAACGTTTCGACAAGGTTTTGTAATCATCAGGTACAAGTAGTTAACACTGACACAGATATATATATATATACAGTATTGAACAAAGAGGTCACATGACCGGATACTGTTGCAAGACTTAGAAGAGGTATCTTGGCACCCCAGGGTGTTGGTTTAGAATAGGGCTGTTTTGTCAATTAAGATGGATTCCT
>NW_013666890.1:64979-71274 GCF_000517525.1 Limulus polyphemus | reverse complement strand
GAATTTGACATTGACAGGAATATTGTGTTTAATGGCTAGTTTTGTCCAAGTGTGGATAATTCTTGAGCTGGTTTCAGGGACAAAAGGTAAACCGCAGTGTAATGTTCTGTTGTTGGGTTTGTCAGTATCAATTTTGTTCATGAGTTGAGATTTGTTGTGGGGAATGTTGGAGAGTTTTTCAACTACTTGTACCTGATGATGACAAAACCTTGTCGAAACGTTGTACATTTGATGTTATGTTAAACTTATATTAAAGTTTTTCTTCATTACCCATTCAAGCCGTCTTCAAGCATTATTAGTCTCAAAGTGAGTTTCTCGTCATCGAAATTGAGGATAATTATGAAACATGAAATTTGTCCTTATTTGCGCGCTTTCCAGTATTCCTAAATATTTGCCATTATGCATTGAATCAACAACTTCACAGGTTTCTCTCAATACTAGCTCTCTGGATGATAGAAACTTTATGATTGAGAGAATACACTCTAGAACTTGGTGCCGGTATTTTTCCTCTGACTCTATCTGCTCTGTTTGAAGTCTTGCAGAATACACTCTAGAACTTGGTGCCGGTATTTTTCCTCTGACTCTATCTGCTCTGTTAGAAGTCTTGCAGAATACACTCTAGAACTTGGTGCCGGTATTTTTCCTCTGACTCTATCTGCTCTGTTAGAAGTCTTGTCGATTTGTCTGCTTTTGGTTTGACGAATAATAAAGTTGGTGACACAACTTTGATGCAGCAAGTTTGTTTCTAGAGAAGAAGTTTCCATTGCTGTTTACATTGTCTTGGCTTGCGAGGGTTTTGACACTAAAGGACGAAGCCCATAAATCCGTTAACTTCCTAGTTTTAGTTACTTCTTTCACTAATTTGTTTTCTTCCTCTTTCTTTGACTTCAGCTTTTCTCAACCGCTCTTATGTTTGTACATCTGTTTATTGGATAAACACTTAACGAATAATATGTGTGTGCACGTATAAGCGTACTTGTGTGTGTGTGTGTGTTTGAGTGCTTATGTGTGTAAGCGACGTAAGAGAGAGATTGAGTGAGAGAGAGATGTCAGAACGAGCTACATGACAGTTGCGTAACAAAAGATCGAATATCATTTTCTGGACATAGCTCAAAAATTTCAATGGATGTCTTGTTTTCGATACCCTCCAATTAATGATACTTATGCAGATTCTGTTCAAAAAACACAAACAATTGATATAATATATGCTATAAACTTAAAATACTGTTGTTTACCTTATTAACGGTGATTGAAATACTTTCTTCAACATAATCCGAAGCCTTTGAGAAGGACGAATCTAAAAATATAGATATCTTCAATTAAGCCGAACAACTTAAGTCTAGTATTATTCCAGACCTACTGCTTGACATACAATAAGAAACGGCGTGTCCAGTGCAAGCAGCGGGGGAAGTGTTTGGCTAACAGCGTTATGAAAATATGGAGTGAATAAGATTTTGATTGGACGAGGCCTACCATTCATTTAGAGTGACTAGATCTAGCCCCACTTAAACCTAACACAATTTGCATTGCAAATGTATGCAGATATACTTGGTCAGAGTGGGGTTTCACGTACTCCCACTATTTAGAGATAAGCCAATTAAAATTCTGCACTCTACATCACATGATAAACCTACCTACGTCACACACAAACTCTATTTCTCTACAAAAATAAGTAGACTCGGTCGATAATTTTTATTAAGTATTAAAGAAAAAAAACACGAAGATAGGCCTTTATTGAGCCCGGGCCTGGTGTCCTCCTTAACCCAAGTCACATTTGCACAAGTTGCTTCCATAGTCTAGCTTTCAACCATCGTATACCTCAAGGAGCTTGAGAATGAAACGGGTATTCATGTTATTCTTTGTGAAGACATACGGACGCAGCAACTATGGATTTCTTTGCGATCGCACTGTTGAAATTAGCGCTGAAAAGTTCGTCCTTGTACACTAGCTGAATTCTAGAAAAAAGCGGGTACAGGTGGTGTGTGTTTGACATGACAGTTTTACGACAGAGCCTTTTGCAATGGAAACTATGCTATAATACTATTGTCAAGATCTCAGATAGAGTAAGTATGACTGGACGTGATAACATGGATTGTAACGACGTGATGAAGCCCCAAACTAATTTTAATATAACATACTCAGCTTGTTGGACTTAGAATTTAGGGGACTATTTTAGCATTAAGTTTAGTCATTATCCCGAAAGTATAACTCTAAGTAGAGCTTGTTTTGTACAGACTCGATAATGTTGCAGCTCCAATCATTACGTACTGAGTAGAACTGAGAACGAAGTACAATTGTGGATTCGTGTGTGTGTGTAGTTTTCACAAACCTCAAGTCTGCCTTAAATCAACAGCATATTTCCCTCAAATTATGACCTTTTTAACTTACTTTTTATTAACTGAGATTTTAGGTTTTAGGCTTTTGGTATGATTATACAACTTACAGGCTGGTAAAGAGGGTCAATGATGTAGTGAATGTATTTCAGAAAGCAAGTTTGTCAAGTTAAAGGTTTGTTTATCAAGGTTTTTTTTTTATGAAGTGAGCAATTTAGATGAGTTATTTACAAAACATCATAACATGCAGGAAGAATCGACTCTTCGGCTTCAAGAGACAGTCAGATTTCCCAAAACATCAGTCTACGAAAGAGAAAGCCAGAGATTCTAGGTTGGTGACATCCCAACAGTAACGATAAGCCACCATCAAAGGCTTCTTTATACAGTGGGCTTAAACAATGAAGGATGAGAATGTTTTCTTATACAATAGGTTTGAACGATAAGTGATAAGAAGGCCTTTTTATACATTAGGCTTGAACAATGAATGATAAATAGACTTGAACACTGAATGATAAGAAAGCTTCTTCATACAATAGATCTGAACAGTGAATGATAATAAGGCTTTTTTATATACTATAGGCTTGAACAATGAATGATAATAAGGCTTTTTATACTATAGGCTTGAACAATGAATGATAATAAGGCTTTTTTATACTATAGGCTTGAACAATGAATGATAATAAGGCTTTTTATACTATAGGCTTGAACAATGAATGATAATAAGGCTTTTTTTATACTATAAGCCTGAACAATGAATGATAATAAGGCTTTTTTATACTATAAGCCTGAACAATGAATGATAATAAGGCTTTTTTATGCTATAGATCTGAACAATAAATGATAAGAAGGTTTCTATTAGATTTGTCCTTGACAAGTTAAAGAAATGTAAAGTGTTAAAGTTGAGAAAATTAGTCAAGGGCCTGTATAATATTCAGAAGGGATACTTATACAGTTATATCGTTTTCTGTTTTTGGTGATGAAAAGTTTCAGAATACATTATACTGTCATGCAGTATAAATATTAGCTTTTTATTCTTTAAAATCATGTGAAGTTTAACCAATAAATATAATTATTTATTGTTTTAATTCATATATGCATTTGTAATTTTGTAAGTAATAATGTTTAATAGAGAATAATGTGTTAGTTCGAGAATGTGTGTGTCAGTGCATAATCAGAAGGACTCAAAATTCTTAGTGGGTTAAGTTTACACGGTATTCGATTAAATTGATGTAATTAATGTGTTAGACTATCATTTTACAATTGTATACTGTTTAGATTTAAGCATCAGTGGGACGATAAGCTAAGTTATAAAGAGAAAGTAAAGGCAATTGGCATTGTGGATTTCTGAAGAAAAATAACTTATTTTAATATATGGAAGAAACTAACCTGGTGAATTATGGAACTACTACAAGTGTATTGTTACAGTTTGATTATTTATACATCTCCAATAATTCATTGGATTTCTGAAGAAAAATAACTTATTTTAATATATGGAAGAAACTAACCTGGTGAATTATGGAACTTTTACAAGTGTATTGTTACAGTTTAATTATTTATACATCTCCAATAATTCATCAAACGTCTAGAAATTATTTGATTCATATTTCAGTACAATGGGAAGCTAAGATATTAGGGTTCACGTGCACTCGTTGCCCTTCATTTTGTAGTGTAACATTTGAAGACTATAATTCCTCATGTTATAATAGACTAGCTTAAAATCCAAGTTACCCTCTCCCATAGGATATAGTGTGTTTTAAAGTAATAACTTACGTGCTAAATGACGGTTATTAGTAGAGTTATGATGAACATTTATTTGTTTCGTTATTTCCACGTGTTAAAATGAAATGTTTGAATACAAATGTTATAATAGATTAGCTTAAAATCCAAGTTACCCTCTCCTCCTATAGAGTGGGTTTTAAAGTAATAATTTACGTGCTAAATGACGGTTATTGGTAGAGTTATGATGAACATTTATTTGTTTCGTTATTTCCACGTGTTAAAATGAAATGTTTGAATACAAATGTTATAATAGATTAACTTAAAATCCAACTTACCCTCTCCCCCTATAGAGTGGGTTTTAAAGTAATAATTTATGTGCTGAATGACGGTTATTGGTAGAGTTATGATGAACATTTATTTGTTTCGATATTTCCATATGTTTAAATGAAATGTTTGAATACAAATGTTTTGAAATAAATTTTCAATCATTTCCGGAAAAAAAAAGTGTTAGATAGATTTAGTTTGGACCCATTTTGAATTTGAATTTCATGTGGGTAAAAAGAAAATGTAATTTCTGAATTTGTTTAATAATTGACTAATAAATTTTGATTTTATAAAGTTTTTTCTTTTTTTGTGAGAAAGTTAATATTTTCGCAAAATTATCTTTCAAGAGTAGTTAAAATAGTATAATATTGTATTTGATGGGAATATGGCTAATTTCCCCGAAAGGGGGCCAAAGGCCACCTGGAGGGGTCACCTATCTTAACCACTAGTACCACAGTACAGTAGTGTGTTGTCTGTCAGTCAGTCAATAGATACTAAAAGTACGTCACATAAGGGATTCTTAACGTTACAATTTGTACTCTCTTGACGTCAGTAAAACGTGCGCATGCCATGAATCATGATAAGAATTATGCACTCTGTAGGCTGCAACACAGTTTGATATATGAACTTCAAAAGCAAGAAATAAAAATATTGAAACAGAACATTTTTGGGGACCCTGCCAAGTATATCTAGGATATAATACTTTTGTTGACTTTTAGATGAAGGTGTATTACATACATATGGGAGTATTGAAAGATATCCAGTATGAAAGCTGCTTTTAGAAAATGTTTTAACCGTTAGATATGCTCTTTTTTACAGGTTCACTGTTAGCTTAAAAATTATGTACAATCATTAATACTCACTGTTCTTGCAAGTGTCACAGTTGCCATTTAAAGTTTTAACAATATTTTAATTTTCTCGAGTACATTTGTGAAAGTTTATTGTAGAACGTAACGTTTGAGGTTTTGCATTAGTGTTACATATATATATATATATATATATGTATGTGTGAATTCCCCTAAGCAGGCCAGATGGTCCACTAGAGGTGTTGTTTACAAATCTTTTAAAATAATTCACACCAACTTAACCCAAATCTGTATTTCTTAATGACCATTACTGTTGGTATTCTGAACTTAATCTATCTGTCTTCAATTAGTGTTAATTCATAATTACTGTTCTTGTCGAGTAGAAATACATTCACCTGTAACTAATTAAGCCTTATATAGCATAGGCGACTCGGTAATTCCCATTGGACCTGTTGGCTGTAAACGTTTACAGTAAGTGGCAGTTAAACAAGTTGATGTTCATATATAAAAATGCTGTTATAGAATCGTCTTTAAGCTACTTAAGTTACACTACTGACTGTGTATGTTAATTTCTACTTAAAAATTATAATATACATACAAATAATTGTTAGAAGTATTAATAATACAATTAAAAACTTATGATATGAATAGTAAAACATACTACTCACTTTTATTACGTTAAACTTACCTAACTCAATGATTTGAGAAAACAAGAAACGTAAAATGTAAATAGAAAATTAAGCATACGAAATGTAAATTTCGCTTAATTATATAAATTACATACATGATCATAAAACAAAAGTAGCTTAAAAATGAAAACAAATAAAGCATGTAAAATACCATGAATATGTGTGGGGCTTGTGTACATTGAGGAAATTACAGCAAGTGTAGTATGTAAAATCTCCATGAATGTGTGGGGCTTGTGTACATTAAGGAAATTACAGCAAGTGTAGTATGTAAAATCCCCATGAATGTGTGTGGCTTGTGTACATTTAGGAAATGACAGCAAGTGTAGTATGTAAAATCCCCATGAATGTCTGTGGCTTGTGTACATTAAGGAAATGACAGCAAGTGTAGTATGTAAAATCCCCATGAATGTCTGTGGCTTGTGTA
>NW_013666890.1:57924-64052 GCF_000517525.1 Limulus polyphemus | reverse complement strand
GTAAAATCCCCCATGAATGTGTGTGACTTGTGTACATTTAGGAATTGACAGCGAGTGTAGTATGTAAAATCCCCCATGAATGTGTGTGACTTGTGTACATTTAGGAATTGACAGCGAGTGTACTATGTAAAATCCCCATGAATGTGTGTGGCTTGTGTACATTTGGGCATTGACAGCGAGTGTATTATGTAAAATCCCCATGAATGTGTGTGGCTTGTGTACATTTAGGAATTGACAGCGAGGGTATTATGTAAAATCCCCATGAACGTGTGTGTGGCTTGTGTACATTTAGGAATTAACAGCGAGTGTAGTATGTAAAATCCCCATGAACGTGTGTGTGGCTTGTGTACATTTAGGCATTGACAGCGAGTGTATTATGTAAAATCCCCATGAATGTGTGTGGCTTCTGTACATTTAGGAATTGACAGCGAGGGTATTATGTAAAATCCCCATGAACGCGTGCGTGGCTTGTGTACATTACATTTAGAAATTAAAGCAAGTGGACTATGTAAAATCCCCATGAACGTGTGTGTGGCTTGTGTACATAGATGAAAAATACGAAGGGTGTGGCATGTGTATGTATGCGGTGATCACACATAATGTATAAATACGGATACATCATATCTATGAGAATAACAGAATGCAGAATTTAACTGACCACTATGTAACTGGTGATTAATAATGAAACAAACGAAATACAATAGCTGCGCGTGAGCTCTGATGTAGACAAAGCGAAAACACATAAAAATCCACAAGTAATTTTCGTTTCCTTTACTGACAGATGAGAGAGGAACAAGAGACACAAACAGTTGCCAAAACTAAGACTACTAAGATAGGAAAACCAGGCTTTCCCTGCCTTTGTGTTAGATCGACTTTATTACTTAAAGAAACTAGTGGAGTGAACCATCACTTGTCGCAAACTGATATTTAAAGCTAAAGACCTAATATATAACTAAAACAATGTATTTTCTAGCTTCCAGCAATCACGGTAATTACAACGATTGGTGAAAAATGTATGATCAACTTTCAGGTTGTTATGACTGTATAAACGTGCTGAACTTTCAGGTTGCTATGGCTGTATAAATGTGCTCAACTTTCAGGTTGCTATGGCTGTATAAGCGTGCTCAACTTTCAGGTTGCTATGGCTGTATAAACGTGCTCAACTTTCAGGTTGCTATGGCTGTATAAACCAATGGAAATACACAGACATTTTGAAATTTGGCAGTATGTTAAAGGACACCATTTTAATAAGATCCAGATTTATAGCAGTCAGAAGTGTTTTCTAAGAAAATATTTTGACATATATGTATGAATTTTGAACTGTACAAAGTAAAACGTTATAAAAAATATTCTTTTCACAGATTTTTCCTCTTCAGTTTGTTCCAAGTGACCTTAAAGTTTAAATTAATGAACCAGTTTTGAAGCCTATTGTACAAAGAAGACTTCTTATCATTCATTGTTCAATGAAGTTTCTTTATCATTCATTGTCCAAACCTATTGTATAAAGAAGTCTTCTTATCATTAATTGTTCAAGCCTACTGTATAAAGAAGTCTTATTATCATTCATTGTCCAAGCCTATTGTACAAAGAAGTCTTCTTATCGTTCATTGTTCAATGAAGTTTCCTTATCATTCATTGTCCAATCCTATTGTATAAAGAAGCCTTATTAATTGTTCAAATCTATTGTATAAAGAAGCTTTCTTACCATTAATTGTTCAAATCTATTGTATAAAGAAGCCTTCTTATCATTAATTGTTCAAGTCTATTGTATAAAGAAGCCTTAATTATAGTTCAAATCTATTGTATAAAGAAGCCTTATTTATTGTTCAAATCTATTGTATAAAGAAGCCTTATTTATTGTTCAAATCTATTGTATAAAGAAGCCTTCTTATCATTCATTGTTCGAACCTATTGTATAAAGAAGCCTTAATTATTGTTCAATTCTATTCTATAAAGAAGCTTTCTTATCATTCATTGTTCGAACCTATTGTATAAAAAAGCCTTATTATCATTCATTGTTCAGGTCTATAGTATAAAGAAGCTTTCTTGTATTCATTGTTCAAGCCTGTTGTACAGAGAAGCTTTCTTATCATTCATTCTTCAAGCCTATTCTATATAAACAAGCCTATTTATCATTCATTGTTCAAACCTAATGTATAAAAAGGCCTTCTTATCACTTATCGTTCAAACCTATTGTATAAGAAAACATTCTTATCATTCATTCTTCAAGTCTATTGTATAAAGAAGCCTTTGATTGTAGATCGTCTTTATCATTGGGCTGTCGGCAACCTAGAATTTCTGGCTTTCTCTTTCGTAATCTGTGCTTTCTTTCTTTAGTAGACTGACGTTTTGCTCACTTCATAAAAAAATACCTTGATGAACAAACCTTTAACTTGGCAAACTTGCTTTCTGAAATACATTCACTACATCACTGGCCCTCTTTACCAGCCTGTATGTTGTATAATCATACCAAGAGCCTAAAACTCGTGCACATGTGACTTATGTCATTTTTCCAGACAGAGATCCTTCTTGGTTATGTTGAGTTCTATTGCCTGAGACACGTGGACGGCTTTTCCCACTGACCTTTGTGTTTGTAGATTCTAACCTGTTACGACACGCCGCACTTTGGTAACCACACTGGAGTAGAAGTTATTGCATGTTTCTTTGTGGATGGTCCTGGTGCCCCATGTTGATCCACATTCCTTTGTTTTTCAATACCATTAAATGCAAAGGAAATTCTAAATCCTCGACCTGGACAGGTCTTTATTATCTAAGTATATGAATATTTTGCATTAGAAAGGGTTATTACATACGCTTCCCACAGTGTTAAGTTTTCGGTGGCGTCATACTATTTGCATTTAGTAGTGAGACACTCCGTTATTCCGCAATTTTATATCAGCTGTGGTTATCACGTGTCTTGTTGATTTACATATTCAAAACTGTAGCTAGGGTACATACATGATATATAAAAAGTGTTTTAGTAGTAGGATCAAACTAAGTAAAACAATAAGCTAGTTAAAACTATAAAACTGATGTGACATATTCAGTTAAAATCACTAGTTTATTCACCCGTTTATATATAATTAATTTTCTACTTAAATAAAAGGTTTCAAAAAATATGTTGTGAATCATTTGAAGGCACCTATCGAAATACATCGTTTCACAGCAGACTGACAGTCATGGAGACGACTTTCAACTAATCAAGCGCTACGTGAAGAATTTCTATTTGACTCCTTTAGTACATTCCATTACAGTACCAGCCAGGCATTCGAGAGTATTCAATCGATACTAATGAAATCTTGATGAAGTCCTCTGGTGGACTATCGCTGGTGAAGGGTTTCATTTCTGTGTTGTCCATGAGCTTGTTGGGCTTGTATTTTAAAGATCGTTACATGGATAAGACAGAAATCAAGATATCTGAGATAGTATATTGTGAAGTATTACTTATATAGATAACCCAAAACAGTGCTAACCGTTAACATTTATCTGTTGCTTAGTTTTCCATTGTATGTTGCTCACGTATGTTTCAAAATTAATTAAAATTTAAAATAAAAATTTATTCGGATCATATTTGTTTCATTATGTTTTCCTGATATATCCTGCTGCTTTATACTTCTGAATTATGAAATGATTTCTTAATTAGCCAAGTTCTGATTGATAGAATTCTGTGTATTCCATTACCCATGCGAAACGTGTTCAGCTATTGAGATAATTAAAAAAAATGGTCTCTCCTTATACATTTGCCAGAGGTAGGTTTATTTACGAATTTACAACGCAAAAATCCGGGGTTCGATTCCTCGTGGTGAACAAAGCGCAGATAGCCCATTAGGTAACTTTGTGTTAAAAACAAACCTTATAAACTTTCAATCTCTTTCATCACCCAGTCAGTTATATTGAAGTACAGAGAACATCTACAAACGTTAAACTTTTTACGCGTAAGTGGTTTTGATCAGTATATTCAGTGTTGAATAAAGCTTCAATAAATAAAAGCATGTTGATAATAATAAAAACTCTTGTTACGTGGCACAACACATACAAAACATAACAAAAAAGTACCGTCCAGGGTCGAGCAAAGTGTGTTTGGTGAACCATGACAAAAAGTTTTTTGTTGTTAAATTGATCACAGATTTGCTCATATTTCATATTTTTAGCTTACAACGCTACAAATCGGATTTCGATACCCGTCACTGGCAGAGTACATATTGCCCATTCTTTAGCTTTGCACTTAACAATAAAACAGAACAAACATTTCATGAGGTGGAAGCTTTTTATCTGACCCGGGACCTTGAATACAATAAAACATGTCACACTATAAAAGTAGTGGGGCAGTAGATGTGAATGTTGTGTACCTTTTCGTGATAGGTGTGAGTAAGCGACAGTCACATGGTTTCCGATGGTCTCATCTCCTTTTACATAGATGTGCGTACACACAAGATTGTAAACTTTTTCTTTCACGTTCTCTATAATTCAGTTAACTTCAGTTAGTCTTAGGTGGCACGCATTATCCTTATTAAGAGGACAATGTTCTCCAAAAGAGCTATTCACATAGTTTATCTTCTCTCATTTATATATACACGTTCACCTCTACACAATTGTATTAATACATAGTTTATCTTCTCTCATTTATATATACACGTTCACCTCTACACAATTGTATTAATACAAATATGATAAAACATCATGAGAATGAAAGCCTGATGATGTATGCTTGATTTTGTAAAATTGATGAAAAATCATCTTTCGTAAAAATGACCTGTAGATGGATCTGTCTTTCTCTTCCACACGCAAGCTCGTGTTTTTCTTTTCTTTTTTCATATTTGTATGTATCCTTTCTTTCCGTTTTCCACGCCCTAAGAAGTTTTGTTTTTGTAAAGTCCTATATATAGGTACTTCGTATCCCTATACATATATCTCTAGTTAAATAATCATAATTTAATTTTGTGACCTCTCGGCTTAACTGTTTTTCTTGTTTACATTCTTACCTTCAATATAAAAACATCGCCCAACTATTCTGAGGCTACTTCTTTCACTTTTTCTATATTTTTGATCTAGCTATCTGAATCCATACAAATATTTTAGATCTGGTTAATCCAAGAGATACAATATTGATAGAGATTATTTTTCCTTATAGTGCATGATACCAAGTTAGAGCCTGTTTCTGAATCATCTATGTGTTTTCTAAAGCTAGCTTTTTCTAAGGTTTCTTTCAACTCATTCTGTTTAATATTACAGATGGGCTTATCTAAAACACGTGACTCAGTAGCAGCGAGATTGTAGGTCATGTAATGGTCGTGGTAAAACTGTAAATTAAACCTTCACTCAAACTTATGTGAACAATGTACAGTCACAGTTGGACACAAATGCGTCTAATGTATTTTGACAGATTATATCCAGTGTAAACTGGCCAACAATATATTATTCAAGTTGCTTGCCTTATGTTTTCCATTACACTGCCTATTCATATAGTGGGATCTTTTCCGTTTGGTGCCCACCAACAGGAATAAGCGTCAATGCGGTACTCATTGCCAAATGCTTGACTCTTATCTTTGTGAATTTATATGGAGAAATAGAAACAAAAATGAAGATTTATTCAAAAAATATTGTTTAATATCGCAGAATTCGCTAAATAAATATCATATAATGTTTTATTATTAATTATTTTGTTTTATTGCATTATTGGCGTAATTTTCAAAACGATTGGTTGGCACCTAACGGAAAAAAACCCACATAGTGTAATAAACATCTAGTGCTAAAAAACTTAAATCTGTTATGCTAAATAATAATATATGTCATCATTCTAGTGGTATTTAACAATAATTTCATGCTAAATAATAATATATGTCATCATTCTAGTGGTATTTAACAATAATTTCATGCTAAATAATAATAGATGTCATCATTCTAGTGATATTTAACAATAATTTCATGCTAAATAATAATATATGTCATCATTCTAGTGGTATTTAACAATAATTTCATGCTAAATAATAATATATGTCATCATTCTAGTGGTATTTAACAATAATTTCATGCTAAATAATAATATATGTCATCATTCTAGTGGTATTTAACAATAATTTCATGCTAAATAATAATATATGTCATCATTCTAGTGATTATTTAACAAT
>NW_013666890.1:40323-56924 GCF_000517525.1 Limulus polyphemus | reverse complement strand
ATTCTAGTGATATTTAACAATAGTTTCATGCTAAATAATAATATATGTCATCATTCTAGTGGTATTTAACAATAATTTCATGCTAAATAATAATAGATGTCATCATTCTAGTGATATTTAACAATAATTTCATGCTAAATAATAATATATGTCAGCATTCTAGTGGTATTTAACAATAATTTCATGCTAAATAATAATAATATATGTCAGCATTCTAGTGGTATTTAACAATAATTTAAAGTACAATTTCAGAATACATGTATGTCAGTGTATGTGATTTATTTTTTGTGTTGGTTGGGTATTTTAAAGCAAAGCCACATTGAGCTATCTCCTGTGTCCACCGCGACTAATCAAACCTCAGGCGTTAGCATTGTAAGTCCAAAAACTTACCACTGTCTTACCGGGGTACTTTTTTTTTGTTGAAAACTAGCGGATGTTAAGATAGCTACTGACGACTTGTCATGTAGAGTTCGGGTTGTGTACGTCAAGAGTTAACATGCAAGAATATTTCATTCTTATAGAAAATATAAGTATGTGAGATGCAGTAGCGGAATCTTCCTAATGTTTTTCACTGTTGTTGTTGTTGTTAAGATTCTAAGTTTAAAAATTTGCCATTATCTTTTTATTTAAAGGCAATAAGGTATTCTATAATCTAAAAATCACCTGACATCGTCAACGAACGAAAGAAAACAAAAACCGCTTCGAATAAACAAGATTTTCTTGCTTAATTAAAATAAAAAGGCATTGAAGAAGATGTGCTTAAACACTGACTTAATAAACACTTTAATTATAATTGTCATTGATTAAAGTAAAAAGGCATTGAAGAAGATGTGCTTAAACACTGACTGAATAAACACTTTAATTGTAACTGTCATTGATTAAAGTAAAAAGGCATTGAATTGTATTGTTTGTAATTAAGTACAAAGCTACACAATGGGCTATCTGTGCTCTGCCCACCACGGGTATCGAAACCCGGTTTTTAAAAAAGGCATTGAAGAAGTTGTGCTTAAACACTGACTGAATAAACATTTTATTGTAATTGACATTAATTAAAGTAAAAAGGCATTGAAGAAGATGTGCTTAAACACTGACTTAATAAACACTTTAATTGTAACTGTCATTGATTAAAGTAAAAAGGCATTGAAGAAGATGTGCTTAAACACTGACTTAATAAACACTTTAATTGTAACTGTCATTTATGATGATATACTTGTTTTGGTTTAAAGTTTTTACCCAACGCCTGTAGAGGCTCATGTAAAACAGTAAACAATAAATATTTCAATCATCGTATAATTTAGCCGTACAGAGTCAGCATTATTTCACGCCGTATGAGGTTTTTACTCTCAGATAAGGAGGGTGCTTCTAGTTAAAAAATAAAATTCCCACTTTTAAACATAATTTTATAAAATGTATTTAAAGTATTTTTCGCAGTCGAAAAGCAGCTAAGTAATGCTCCGTGTCGTTTTAAAACCTGTTCTGAAAGAAAGAACTGTGCGCAAGTAAATGACTTCTGTCGTCCGAAGATCTACCATTTTGGGCCTGAACTCTGAAGATTCAGTCAAAACGCCTTCTGTGCTCAAGATTTACATTAACACGCACAAGAACAAAAGCTTTCAAGAAGATAACCAGTATTTTCTGGAAATAACTTTATCGAAAACTCTCCAAATTGTATATAGCAGTATAGGTATGAAATGTACATTTGCTCAAATTATTTATACTAGACACTTTCTTTATATGCCAACGATTTGAAAAAAAATATTCAACATGAAAAAAAAAGTTTGGTGGTGTAAATTTCTGGATGCTTCCTACAATTAATAAACTCACCTCATTTTCATTCTGCATTTTGAAAAGTGTTACTATTACTATTTTACTTTTTGCACTTTTAACTCGAATATACACAAATATTAATGTAGCTGAAATTGATAAGAAAACTGCATAAAGTCATGAAGAAGTAATGTTCATAAAACAGGTGGTGTCGTAAGAAATAGGGCGAGTCTTATCAACCTCTTCACTGGTTTATTTCAAATCCACCCATAGATGGGTGAGGTGGTCCAGATCAAAAGATACACCTTACCCGTATTACTTTGTGTAAACAATTGTCTTGAATCAAATCGAGCGGGGAGGGGGGGGGGAGAGAAAATGTTTTGGTATCCAAATATAATGCGTTTCCCTACGAATAATCGTGGTAAGATTGTACAAATTTGATATGGTGTAACACTACGGCCGAAATAACAGACCCATAAGTCACTAACCCTACGTGGAATTATTTTTGTCTCAGGATGATATGTGGTGCAAAGATAGACGCTACAGGGATGTGACGCAATAGCTTATATAAGTAGTTGTGTAGTATGTATTGCCATCTGTGGGACAGCAGTAAGTTTACGGACTTACAACGCTAAAATCCGGGAGTCGATTTCAGACGGTGGACACAGTAGATAGCCCAATGTGGCTTTCATATAAACAAACAACCATTTTCCAGGATTTCTCGGAAATATTTCGATATTCAATTTTACGTATGAAAACCGGAAGAAATTCGGTTGGGGAAAAAACCGAATGGTGTTTCCTGGAAATAAAATCGGTATTAAAATTGTTAAAAATATTCAATTTAATCCATACTCTAGAATTTAAAATAATAAAATACTTGCTGGAAATCCACTTTAATTTTCGCCTATAAATTAACCTTCATACTTCTACTAACAGATTATAAAGATGTTTTGTTTTGTGAGATACTTGAACATGAAATGAGCGGTTGGGCTATTTCTAAAGCTAGACATCCTTAGACCATCCATATTTTGGAATGAGATCAGGTTAGAAATGGCTGTGTTAACAAAACTGAAATAAAATCATTTATTTTTGAGGGTCCTTTTGTTAATTTTGTATGTATTTTTCCTATTTAATAGTATATGTGAAACAATACTTTTTCTGCAGCATGAAACGTTTATTTTGTAAAATTATAAATTATAAATAAGTTTTATTTTTAATACCATTTTAGTTGTTATCAAATAATAGCAATAAAAATATATTTTAAGTAGGGACGTTTTATTTTTTGTTCGTAATTAAGCACAAAGCTACACAATGGGCTATCTGTGCTCTGCCCACCACGGGTATTGAAACCCGGATTTTAGCGTTGTAAGTCCGCAGACATACCGCTGTGCCACTGCGGGACATTTTTTTTAATCCCATGGTTTGTTGTTACCAAACAATAACAAATAAAATTGTTTTTAAGTAGTGAAGTTTTATTTTTAATCCCATTGTTTGTTGTTACCAAACAATAACAAATAAAATGTTTTTAAATAGTGAAGTTTTAATTTTAATCCCATTGTTTGAGAAACTTTTTTTCAAGTTTCATATAGACAGTTTTAATTTTAATCCCATTGTTTGAGAAACTTTTTTCAAGTTTCATATAGACAATTAAGGAAACTCAAAATGTTCTTTTCTATTCTATTGTAAGAAGAGTTAGTAGCAAATCCGCCCCATTCGATATATCTAGGGGAAAATGGTGTTTTTATTTTGATAACATCCTCCCTACATGTACACGTTTAGTTTAGGGGTAGGAATCAAGATATGTTCTCTGAGTAACTCACTGTTTATTGAATTATTCCAGTCCAATCCAGAAGATCTAAACGTATACGAATATGAATCAGAAGAGGCTGATCATAACATGGAGGTAAACGACACTCTTCGTCGAGTAAAAATGGAAGATGTTGGAGATCCAGAGGTGCTTGCCAAATTACAGAGGCAAGAACACGAAGAACGAGAAGAAATAGAACGAGAATTACGGGTTCATAATGAAAGAATACAACGCGAGACAGCTGCAGCAATTAAAAGACAGGCACGCGAAGCTGCTAGTTTTATGCGGGTAAGAACAACACCAACATCTTTAGTTACGTCATCTGCATCAAATTTGTCATCCCCACCACCTGCTTTTCCAGTGTTTACTCCTCAGCTGCACAGTCGCCTTTTGCCAACTACTACACCCCCCTGTTCAAGTCCTGGAAGTTCAGCGTCTCAGTCCTCACCATCTCCATCAATTAACAGCATAGCAGCTTCAACAGGTAGACAAACGCCAGGTCAAGACCCAAGTAAATATTCCTTTGAGGAACAATTTAGACAGGTTTGTTGTTAACGTATTTGTTCAATTACTTGCACTTCAAAGTTCACACAGAGTACTGACCAGATTGTCTGTTTGTTTGTCTGATGACAATCAACACCTCTCAGAGGACAGAGATAAAGAAGACAACAGATACCTTAACATGTTATGTCGCATTCAGTTCCCCGAGGTTTAATGTGTAATTCGCAACAAAACATATTCAGAGGATTGGCTGCATGGTTTTACTTGAAATTTGACACGAACGTCTAATTTATCATTTAAAATAAAGTGTGCGAAATTAGTTTCGTGAATGCTGCTTTCCGAGAATTTTCAAACGTTATCATGAAATTTGACAAGTACTGTAGACATGGAGTCAACATAGGGATTTGTACTATTGTAGCTAGAGAAAATAATGTAGACACTATTTCCAGCCTAGTTTACTTTTTTTTAGAGTCCCTAGTGGTAGGCTTGAAAATATAATTTTTGTAGTTTGATTTAACTTGTTTTTGTACTTTTTTGACGATCCCTATTCTCCTTTTTGAATTAACAGTTCTTAATTACCTTGTTTACTAGTATACAGTGCATGTGTTAACTTGAAAATGATATTCTGGACTCACAAAGATGTCATCTAACACGCGGTACAAGGGTTTTGTGTAACCTTTTTTATTTTATTTATATTTGAAAAATGAAGCTGCGTTACAGTAATGTACGATATTTACGATTTCGTCAAGTGCTTATGTTTATCACTGGTCATGTGAGATATTAAATAATTATTGTGGGACTCCAGTTTTTTTTCAGAGTTTCTGCCTTAAGGCTCTAAATAAATTATTAATTTGGTTTAATATTACCCTTTATGTCAATTTTGGATTCAAAAGAGCTCTGACCAAATTCCACACCTTAGGGACATTTAATTGTGAAATGAAACCATTTTTTAAATCCATGCTGTTTTCTTTCCCTCTTCTTTTTTGTGCCCGAGAATAATAACCAAGCTTATACTCTTTGAGTACGTTTAATCATACTGTTTAAAATAAGTAATGTTTTTAAGCATGATGGATCACATTGTATTATAACACACGTTTTGTTTTTGTTGCAAGTTATGTTTATAATAGTTATTATATGTACTGATGCTTCCCTTGTAATACTTATAGACCACAAGAAAGGTTAAACGATTTTCATTGCGGTTTATATCATGCTATCAAAAAGTACAGTATTCAATAGTTTGTGGTAAAACTTTTATTACTTAAAAACTTCCGATTACAAGTATCATGATTCATAATAGGAATCGCCCAGGAATTTAAAAATTCTAATAGAACCTACGAGCAAAACCATCTTAAAAAGCAGACTTATTCTTGAGATAACACTCAAGACCTTCTATCTCAGTGGCTAAGGCTACTAAAATATTGATTTTCCGTTTGTGAGACAAAATTCAAAATTTCCTTCATTTGTTGTCATACTATTATTATTATTCATATGATTCTTGTTTCACAAGTCTACAGAAAAAACGGCGAGGAATATTTTATTCAAACCTGTGCAAACCTACTAAAAACCTCCTTTTCAGGTCATGGGACTACTTTTATGTTGGTTCTTGAAAGAGAGATTTTATCAGCTTTTTCATCGATAATGACCAAGTTTCTTTTCGAAGCCATTCAAACACCGAAACCTAAAAAAAAAACAAAAAAAAAACGGTTAGGTATATTGTGCCAAAATCTATGGAACAAACATACTAAACAAACGCTGTGAAGGTTGTAGGACTACTTTTTAAGTTGATTCTTGAAAGTCGAGATTTCCACCCTCTAAAATTTTCTAAGTTCTTTTCTACCAACATAAGCTCTTCGAAGCCATTCAAACATAGTAGAAATGTAGAAGCCATCTACGCGCAGTCATACTGGTCGAAAACGCTTCGTTTTATTAGAGTGAACAATGTGTGTATATTTATAACAATGTCTCCAGCCTTATTATTATTGATTATAGTTTTATAAGCTGCTACAGAAAAAAAGCAGCTACGAATATTGTACTGAAACCTGGACAATAGCAATGAATGCAGTATTGAGTATGTCACACTTTAGTTTAAAAATTAATCCAATCACTTTTTTTTGCCCTGAATAATTTCTTTAAGTTCTAAAATTCGCATTAATTGAAAAATAATTTGTGCAACTTACAGCTCATTAATTGGAAACTGCCACTTTGAAGACTCGTCATTTCTCGAGTTCGCTCTTCTTCATCGTTTCATTTTTGTACTTTGTCTCTTCGTGGTTTTCTGCGACTATTTCAGCGTGTTTTCTAATAGTATCGATTTCTCTACTCTTGTGAGTGGTGATTTATTCTACTGATTTTCGTACTTCGCTGAAATTGTGAGTGCGTATTTTAGTATTATCTTATTATTATTAAACACATTTTTGTTTCACAAGCCTACAGGAAAATCGGCTGGAAATTTTGCACCAAAACCTAGACATATATACTATATGAAACACTGCAAAAGTCCAAGTTGATTTACGTGGCTATAAATACACATTATATGCGATTTTGTTGTGAGCAGCTTCCTTTGAATTCGACGCTTCTTAAATGCATGCGTGTTTACACGAAACCTCAGGCACAAAACCACCTAGCTCAGTAAATAATAGTTGGGTGGAAAAAAGCCAACGCAAAAGTAAACATATAAAATTCAACTGAATGCATGTGCACGTATGTAGCCTAAAATTTATTCTCCATAAATGAACATAAAAAACTTAAGAAACAATTTAGCTAAAATTTTTTAATTTAAAAGGGGGAATAGGGATCGTCAAAAAGTGCAGAAACAAGTTGAATCAAAATGTAAAGATAATATTCTCAAGCCGACAACTAGGGACACTAAAAAGTAAAGAAGCTAGCCTGAAAATAGTGTCTATATTATTTTCGCAATCTACAAATCCCTATTTTGACTCCATGTCTACAGTACTTATCAATTCTAGTGGAGTCAAAATATGGATTTTTAGCTTGAGAAAATAATATAGACACTATTTCCAGGCTAGTTTGGTTACTTTTTGTAGTCCCTAGGCTGTAGGCTTGAAAATATATTCTTTGTATTGTGGTCGAACTTGTTTCTTTACGTTTTTGACGATCTCTATTCCTCTTTTTAAATTAGCAATTTTTAATTATCTTGTAACGTAGGCTCATTGCTGTACCAGACCCTCTAGTTTTCACTAAGAGTAGCTGTTTTACAAAGAACATAGAGACTAATACTTTCTAGTTAATTTTTACATTTTGTTAGTTGACTGTAGACAGGTGAAGAAAATGTCAATGCGTTAGTATAATTTATTTTCATGTTTCAAACCATTAAAACTACTTTTTTGTTATTGCTTAATTACATTGTACTGTTTAGTAACACAATTGTATATGTGGGAGTTTTATAATTTTCTGTGTTTATTTTGAACATTTGGTACTTTTTGTATATATTAGTATTATATATTTTACATTGGAAACATCTTATGTTTAAAGGTGACTAACGTAATCCAAAGCTGTATGGTTTTCAAACTTAACTTTCATATACGAATTCACCAATGATTTTGTGACGACTGTACATGTAAAGTTTTTGGATTTGTATCTGTGATCATTAGTATTTCTGATATAATTTTGTTATCTAAATGCATCAGCTAGGAGAAATAATTGTAATTTAACTTGTTTGGAAAATAACAAAGACATTCATAAGTACTGTGAATACAAGTTAGGATGCTTTCGAATAATAATGATTTCTTAGATAAATGAAAAAAAATTAGTACTATTTGTGTACACATGTTAATTAAGTGAGAATGTAAATCAGTAATATGTGCTCTGTAAAATTGTCGAAAGTGTCTTCACAATATCTAAATGTGGCTACCAATTACTTGCAAAAAACACAAGTGACTATAATGTGTCTGTGTGTGCACCCTTTCAATTGTGTTACAGTTGGTGAAACAGATTGAAAGATTCACAGCACAATTCGTGAATACATACAAGCAGCAAGTTGATTGGGGGATGCGTGTAATGTTACATTAGAATGTAATAATGGGTTATGCTATCTATTTATCTGATATATGCCATAATATGTTGGTATATGAAGGGTACAGTAACTTGCACAAGTACAGGTATGAAGATCTGAAAATCATTCTGCATTCAAATTGGAGAAAACTACTTTAATCATCAGTTTTTTGTTTGTTTTATCTATGCAGTCCAAGAACCCTGATGCTTTCCAAATTTAGATAGGTTAAGCTCAGATTCCACCCGCAATGAAAGTTAATTGGAGTTTAGCCATATAATTTTGGCAATGTTTCAGGTTTTGTTGCTGCTGAAGCAGGATCTTATAAGTTATGGGTTAATGTGTGTTTTTTTTAAGTTAAAGACTGAGAAGTTTTTAATTATGCTCTATGAATGATTATAAGTTATGGGTTAATGTGTGTTTTTTTTAAGTTAAAGACTGAGAAGTTTTTAATTATGCTCTATGAATGATTATAAGTTATGGGTTAATGTGTGTTTTTTTAAGTTAAAGACTGAGAAGTTTTTAATTATGCTCTATGAATGATTATAAGTTATGGGTTAATGTGTGTTTTTTTAAGTTAAAGACTGAGAAGTTTTTAATTATGCTCTATGAATGATTATAAGTTATGGGTTAATGTGTGTTTTTTTTAAGTTAAAGACTGAGAAGTTTTTAATTATGCTCTATGAATGATAATATTTCAACATCATTCTTGCATTCTGAGAAACGAATATGGACGGCAGTTTTGTGCTTTTAATTTAAGTCTTTGTTTTTATGTCACTTGCTTTCAAGATAGATATTTTAGTTGTTCAAAAATGGTTAACTAAAAAAGAAAAACTGATTAATTACTCAGGACTATCTTGAAGACTTTTCTAGTATTAAACTAATCAACACGTGCGCCTATTGAGTCTGATGTAAATATAGATATAATACTCGGTACTTCTAATCAACTGCTTAACTTGGGTGACTTTGTGAATGTATAATATTCAGTGCCGATAATTAGCTTGTTGTGAGTTTATGTCAACTACCTGAGCATGGTGAGCCTGATGTTGTTATATAATCTTCACTGCTTCTACCTTATACATGGTGAACCAGGAATGATGTTCAATGCTTCCAATTAACTGATTGTGCTTGATGAGTCTGATGTGATTGTGTAATATTTGTTGCTTTAACATGAATTGTATGAGTGAAATGTGGTTTTATACTGTTCAGTACTTCAGAATAACTGATTGTGCTTGATGAGTCTGATGTGATTGTGTAATATTTGTTGCTTTAACATGAATTGTAGGAATGAGATATGGTTTTATATTGTTCAGTATTCTCAATCAACTGATTGTGCTCAGTGAGCCTTACGTGTTTGTGTACTCTTTGTTGCTTTAACTTGGGTTTTATGGGCTAGATGTAGGTTTATATTGATCAGTACTTCAAATCAACTGATTGTGCTCAGTGAGCCTTATGTGTTTGTGTACTCTTTGCTGCTTTAACTTGGGTTTTATGGGCTAGATGTAGGTTTATATTGATCAGTACTTCAAATCAACTGATTGTGCTCAGGGAGCCTTCTGCGTTTGTGTAATCTTTGCTGCTTTAACTTGGGTTTTATGAGCTAGATGTAGTTTTATATTGATCAGTACTTCAAATCAACTGATTGTGCTCAGGGAGCCTTCTGCGTTTGTGTAATCTTTGTGCTTTAACTTGGGTTTTATGAGCTGTTGTTTAGTGCTTCCACCTGTGTATTTTTGCTTTACATATATGTTATTATTTCTGTTTGTTAAACAGATATTCAGCAACATTTCTTTTTTTCACAAATTAATAAAAAAAAAAAAACGTATCATCTATAAAGTCAATGGTAGGGTTTCCGATAAAATGATTTACATATTCAAGTATTGAATACTTGTTTTATCAACACTTTGAGATTCGGTTAGAAGACATTTACAAATAGGAAATGTTAATTAAGATTTTACTATAAATGCTGATCTAGCTTTACTGCTTCTTACCCCACATTGTGACGTCAGTGAACCTTTTTTAAGAGCCTCCCTCCACTCACCCCCTCCCCTCTCTCTCTACTACCCAGAGTTGTACACTAGAAATTTGTGACAGTACATGGCACGTGTCGCCCGCACGATGGCCTGCTGCCAGTCTCAGCCATCAAGGTTGTGAGTGACTCTCCCACCCAGAGTCGTTTTGAAATCGTATTCTTTATCCTTCAAAATAACGTTTTCTGAACTTAAAAACAAATGTCATTTAGCAAGGCGCGCGTCATTCACATAGGCTGAATAAATTGGAACTTACTACATTCCAAAATAATGAATCATTATTCAGTTCGCATTGAAGGATTACATTTAAGAGAACAGCGCTAAGATTTTATTCCCTATAAAAAGGTTACATTCCAAGGTATTAACTAGTTCACAAAAAAATTACGTTCAGTAAATCGGCGATTAGATGTTAATCCATGCAACAAAGTTATAATCTAAAGTGCTGTGATATTAACCAGTCCACATGAAAGGATCACATTCAATAGAACGACACTGAGATGTTAATCCATGCGACAAAGTTATAATCCAAAGTGCTATGATATTAACCAGTCCACATGAAATAATCACATTCAATAGAACAGCACTGAGATGTTAATCCATGCGACAATGTTATAATCCAAAGTGCTATGATATTAACCAGTCCACATGAAAGGACCACATTCAATAGAACGACACTGAGATGTTAATCCATGCGACAAAGTTATAATCCAAAGTGCTGTGATATTAACCAGTCCACATGAAAGGATCACATTCAATAGAACGACACTGAGATGTTAATCCATGCGACAATGTTATAATCCAATATGCTATGATATTAACCAGTCCACATGAAAGGACCACATTCAATAGAACGACACTAAGATGTTATATTGAATGTGATCCTTTCATGTGGACTGGTTAATATCATAGCACTTTGGATTATAACATTGTCGCATGGATTAACATCTCAGTGCTGTTCTATTGAATGTGATCCTTTCATGTGGACTGGTTAATATCACAGCACTTTGGATTATAACTTTGTCGCATGGATTAACAGCACTGAGATATAATATTACAAACTGTAACAGTGATAATAAAACTTGCATGCATATTATTATTTGTGTGTGTAAAACCTTAAAACAGTGATTCATTGTTGTTTTTTTTGTGTGTTTTGGATAGAAATCGTTTAACGGAGGAACTTCGAGTTCGAGATCTGATAAAGACAAGAATTCGGAGGCACTCGGCGTAGCTTCGGTAAGTGTAAATTATACCATTTTTACGTGTTTGAATGTAAATATATTTGATTTGAATATCTTTTTCATATGGAATGTAGAAGCTGCAATTATCATTTTTTACTTTGACTTGGGTAGAAATTAAGTTGTGCATTGAAATTAATCAGATTAAATTGACTAGCGAAACTAGTAAACACAAAATATTTGTAAATAAGTGTTAAGCCCACCAGGCCTGTTAGCTTGTCTCTGATAACACAGGCCTGCGAAATTTAACTTCATAAAAGTTGTTTTAATTTTAATAACAGATTTTCCATAATTCAGCTACAAAGATTTCGAAAATAATATCCATTTTTTTCTATAACGTAAGGATTTTTTACAACTCTTACTTAGATCAAGTTATTATTTCGTTTTCCACAATGAACCTTTTTATTATTATGTTTGTTAACAAAAATACAAACAAACTGAAGAAAAGAGAAGAACACGAATATGCATCCTCATTCATCCTTATTTTTTGTGACATTACGTCTTTTTTTAGTCGCTAAAATACGTGTTGTGGTCTTTCTTTTATGTATTTCGTTTTATGAAAAATCTGTACGTGATGGCGAAATATGTATATCATTTTCGGATTCAGCGAACATGTAAAACATGTAAAATTTCATAACAATAAAAGCATCACAGGCCTGTGTAATATTTTATTATCATTAATTATAACTTTTCAATTAAGTTTGGATTTAACTGGATTGGATATTTTTTATCAGGCTTTTAAGATAACATTGTCATAATTATTAAAATGGAATAATTATATGTTGAACACAGTTCAGTAATAATTTCAATCTTAAACCATATGAAACAGATTTGCCATTTTGATAATTGACTTTGATTTGTCACTCTCGTTACGTTATTTAAGAATTAATTGTTCAACAACAGCAACACAAGTACTTTTATGTCGTTTCCCTTTTTGACAAAGCTGGATGATTGTTGTTAAGAATTAATTATTCAACAACACACAAGTACTTTCATGTCGTTTCCCTTTTTGACAAAGTTGGTTGATTGTTGTTAAGAATTAATTATTCAACAACACACAAGTACTTTTATGTCGTTTCCCTTTTTGACAAAGTTGGGTGGTTGTTGTTAAGAATTAATTATTCAACAACACACAAGTACTTTTATGTCGTTTCCCTTTTTGACAAAGCTGGTTGGTTGTTGTTGCGCACTAATTACCTGAACAATTGTATTGTTTACAAAGTACGAATAAAAAGGAGCATTATATTCTGTCACGAATTTAGAGCATCTGTTAAATAGTTCTAAAATAAGAAACTTCTTACATTAGACAGTGAATTATTGTCTGTATGTTCTTTCTTGTGTACTGAGTGTCCTAGGGTGCTGCAGAATATGTCAATCCTTTGTAGTATGGCGCAATAATCTTGTTTTTTATGTTGGTTTCTATTTATTTTAAATATACTTAGAGAAAGTCAAAAGTTTGGTTTTCAAAATGCTCTTTGTCAAAATGCGCCAGCGGCTTAGCGGTACGTCTGTTGGCTTACTACGCTAAAAATCGGGTTTCGATAACCTTGGTGGGCATAGTACAGATTTATGTAGATTTGTGTTAACGTAAAGAATAACTGGAATGACGTAAACGCTAACGCTCACTCTTCATCTGCGGACAATTCTAGTAAACACCTAACCAGCACTAGAGGAACCACCCTTGTCCAGCCAAGAAATGGTGAAAAATCAACACACACACACATTTACGCGCACATGCTCACTAATTATTTAAATAAGGATGATTTTGGAGAATGTTATGATTTTGAAGTTGTACATGAAGAAATATTTAGTTACACAATTTATATGTATAAACTAAAGTTTTCCAGGTATACTTTATTAAAAAGTTCATAATATTGTGCATTTTATACATTCAAATATATTGTTATTTGAAGCGGGTTTTTTTTTGTTTTGAAATATTGAAAATTTAGTGTCCGATTAAATATGAGAAAATTTCATATGTTTAAAGGACTCGGGTAGGAGCCTGAAACACTTTTAACAAATACTGACTCGGGTAGGAGCCTGAAACACTTTTAACAAATACTGACTCGGGTAGGAGCCTGAAACACTTTTAACAAATACTTTTTTTAAATTAAACACAAATCGCTGGACAAAACTGTGGTTGATGCATTGATTCTGAAAATAAATGTACGTATAAAGTGATAACTTCCTAGTTTTTCACTGTAGCTAAAATTAAGGTCTCACTATATAATTAAATATCTTTATAAAATATGTTAATTATTTGTCATATGATAGTGACAACTATTTATTTCTCGTGGACTATCTCTTGAAATTATATGAAGACCAAAGTATAGAAGTCTATAAGCTGTAAGTCGACAGTTATCTATAATTAAAACACATAACTTCTGATTGTGAAGGAATCCTGAAGTCGTGCAGTTAAGAATAATGCCATTAGAACTTCAACCAATTAATTGAGTTTAAATTATCTGTAAAACGGCCTCTAGACTGGGAATATCATTGGAGTAGCACATTATGTTTTTTTCATGTTCATATATCAACCTGTTCTATTCTGAGAGAAAACTCATTCAGGTTAAGTTAATATAAAAAGTATGTGCTTGTGTGCAGACGTATTTAAAGAAAACGTTTTTTAGTTCCTTAGGATTTACATTTTGAAAATTCTTGAACCTGTTTTTTGTGTTTATATTAGCTAATTAGACTAGAATGATGTGTAACTGTATATGATTATATAACAACTAAAACACTTTGTTTTGTAAAGAAAATCCGTCTCCTTATTGATACAAACCTTTTCATAATTGAATACAACTCTCTGACTCCATTGCAGTGACTTTAATTAAAGAGCAAGTTGACATTTCTTTAGTTATGCAGCTCTGCATGAAACTCAATAAACGTTGGTCAGATAAATGTGAAATGCTTATAAAGAGAAAACAAATAACTGTACCGAGGTATTTGACATTGCCAGTTACTTACTTTAAGTCACTAATATTCCCCTTCCTCCAGTGGCACGGCGATAAATCTGAAGGTTTATAACACTAAAAACCGGGTTTCAATACCTGTGGTGGGCATAGCACAAATAACCCATTGTGGAGTTTTGTGCTCAACTACAGACAAATATAAAAAAAAACAGCCTAACATTGGGTAATGTTTAATTTCAATTGTTCTAAGACTATTAGCTTGCTGCTGACGTAAAACATTTGCAGTTTAAAAAAAAATCAATAGATTTCTAATTAGATATTATACACTTGAGAGAGAGTGGGTCTTGATAACAAGACGAGATTTTACTTTATTTGAACATTTAGTATACACGAGCACGGGAAGTTCAGTAGCAATAAACACTGAATTAAAGAAGCAGTATATATAGATAAGAAAATTGGGAACAGCTTCAACTTAGTTGATACCGTGGCCTTGCCGCCCACTAAAACTGGCTGTCACTAGAAAGGGGGAGAGTCATGTCTTGTTCCCATAGCCTACCGTTCTTCCCCTCTCTCTCTAATACCCGGCTCTGGTATACCAGTGTATGGACCTAGATTTTAATGACGCTTATTTTAGATCCACTGTAAATATATCTGTACGAGACAAATGTGCAACTTTTATAACTTATTTCACATGTTTGAACTATGGCTAGTGAGATCATAGCATTTTCCTGGGAGCAAGCCAGTATTAAAATATAATGTTATATGACAAAACATGAAGTTTTCAGTTCATATATATTTTTTGTTCAAATTAAGACGAATGCATTCTTTAACCGTATAAAATTATACATGTTATAACATAACCATAATTTTAATGAAAATTTTGTTTGTTTGTTTGGAGTTAAACACCAGGCTACAGAATGGCTATCTGTGCTGTGTCCACCGCAGGTATCGAAACCCGATTTTTAGTGTTATAAACCCACAGATTGCGGTAAGCCACTTGGGGGCGTTGATCCAAGTCATATATTTAGGGAGTCGTGACGTACGTGTTTAACATTTAGAGCAAGAATTGAGTAGGATTTCCATCATGTGTCTGAAACCAAAATATGTACAGATTTGAAAAAGTGATTTCTCACTTGCAGCAGCATGACCAGCATCTAGCCTAAAGATGATAAATGTAGGACCCCTCTTAAATTTTGCAGACAATTTTTCACATATGTGCTATCAGTTGTGCACAAAACTACTGTGAAACTCATTATTTTAGTACTCTTGTTGTGCAGTATGGAAACTAATCACATCTGTATTAAACTGATATCCTTCTGGTGGGAGAACGTTAATTTATGGACTTACAACGCTAAAATCTGGGGTTTGATTCCCGCGGTGGACACAGCGGATAGCCAAATGTGGCTTTGTTCTAAAACAAATTAAACTGGCTTTTTACCACTTTTTCATGAAAAAAAATGTTCCCATGCAGTGCCAATTTTGAACAAAAATAAAAACGAATGTATCAAATTAGGCAACAAATATAATCTGAGCTCTTTATTTTTAGTACTTAACTACGTAATCATGTAACGATTTATATAGAAGATATTTGCACCTATTTCAAACACAATAGTGTGAGTTAAGACTAACATAAAAAACAAATGTTATCTATGCCCCATAGCCATTTTAAGAGTTTTTTTTTATATGCTAAGATCATAACAAAATAATGCTGCCCTAATTTTTCCCTAACAAAACGTGGAAAATATTCTTGTTTAAGATAACATTTTATATACTTTCAGGTGGATCGAATGTGTCTTTTTTATTTACAATAGATATACCATTTACACAGCAATATTTTCAGAGAGTTCACCTTGTGTGCTGACAACAATAATTAGTACACACTATTGCATTTTAGATACGATAAGAAGTGTTTGTGTCCACCCGAACTGCATTAGGAATTGGCTGAGTGGACAAAACTTTGCCATTCCAATGATGACCAGTGTAAGCAATTCTCTGGTTACGGCCTAACTATTAAGAAGTACAGGCTATAAAATGTGTAAAACTTTATCTATAAATGTATTATTATTAGAGAAAGTTCAGTATCTAGCAGTGACAAGTCAGTAGGACTGCCTAAGTTTCACTAATAAGAAAATAAAGTATGTTTTTAACATACAAAACATTAAGCATGAAAAATTAAAGATTCTGGTAATATTTTTCATATTTTACTATTGTTGATGCATGACGTTAAAAACCACTGAAATAAGCCATCTCTGAGGGATTAACCTGTTTCTATTTCAAAGTTTCACGAGGATTACATAATGCTCTTTAACCACTGAAATAAACCATCCCTGAGGGATTAACCTG
>NW_013666890.1:37235-39323 GCF_000517525.1 Limulus polyphemus | reverse complement strand
AGTTTCACGAGGATTACATAATGCTCTTTAACCACTGAAATAAACCATCTCTGAGGGATTAACCTGTTTCAGTATTTCAAAGTTTCACGAGGATTACATAATGCTCTTTAACCACTGAAATAAAGTCATCTCGGAGAGATTATCCTGTTTCTCTATTTCAGAGTTTCACGATGCTCTTTAACTAGCGTCAAACCTTGTAATTGCTATGAAAATCTTATTTTTCAACAACTAAAATGATTTCATTAAAATAAATCAAGTCACTGATTAGGACGTTTTAAGATATTTTTAATTTTAAATTATTAAACAAATTCATTAGTTAATAAATAGTCAAAGCTAGAAGATTACGTTTTGAAATGTGAATATAATTTTGAGTCAGAAAACCCCTTCAAACCTTTTGGGCTCAGTCACAAGATTAAATCGCTACCTACCTCTTGGATCAACTGACGAAATGTATGTACGTATTTAATGTGTGAACTCTGATTAAACACGTATTTTCTATGTTAGTGTCACAACATTGTTCACATTTCTAGTAAATATATCCGAATTTCGAATATTACAATAGCGTTATCGTTGTTGACTGAAGATTGCTTGAGTGTCATTAAGTCTGACTAGGTTATGGGCTGTGGCTACGTTAAAGTGAGATTTGACAACAGTTTATCACTATCACCATCACATTATGTATTGACAGTTTTTATTACACAATTATTTAACAAAATATGTACGCAATAAGACTTTTAAAAAGGGCTATGCTTTCCTTTCTCTTCGTATTTTGCAACTTTAGTGTCAGACTCACCTCCATTGGAAAGGAGAATTTTATCGTAAGCTTCTTCAACTGTATATAATTATGAATTCTGTGAAAACAGTTCACGACACATTTCGTGAAATAGCCGCAGATTTTGTCGCACGCAATTCTCAGAAAATATTTAAAATGTTTGATACTAGCACTAGTTGCTAAAAATTATTGCTAAATTTGTTGTGAGAGTCTTTTGATCGTTAAAAAAACTGGGAAAAATCATTGTAATTAGTTCAAAACGAATCAGAAAGGAAACAATTCAGTTACATATGTGAACAGAAATAGTTTAAATAAGTGTAATATACATAGCTGCCATATTAGAAAAAATGGTTTAAAAATCCATCGTTATGTTAATTAAAGTTGAGTTACAAGATTAAAAAGTGAATTTTTGTTCAAATAACGTTGTTTTTTCCGACACTAGAGATATTGGAAACAGCTTGCCGATCAACGCTTTTGGTGTATGGTAGACCGGTATGCATTTCCGGCGCACAGTAGTTTCATGTTATTCGGTTTCAGTGGCGGGAATGAATGATTACAGAGAAAGAACCTTGTATCCGAGTCTTCTGTATTATTGGTCAGTTTGACTGGTGTCTGAAGTTCTGGGAATGGAATAGAATCGTCTGCCTGAGGGGAAACGTTGGCGGTCAACACCAACCGTGACCCCGATTTGGTTGAATAGCTGAGGCCATTGTTAAGTTTTGCCAAGAATACCATCCTGTAGCGCAGTTTTCTACTAGATCTCTTTCAATAACAAGAAAATTAAATTATACCTTTACCCCTATAAAAGACAGGCCCATCAATCGAAAGCGTTAGGATTTCGTTGTTTTTTAAACGTGATTTACCAAACTTTTTATCTTAGATTTTTTTATTATAATTAAAGAATTTAAATAATATTATTGCCTAAGATATATAAAAACAGTTGTGTAAAGATCAAAATACATGTTTAGATTTAGTTTTAACTGTTCCATTGTATACGAATATAGTTCTAAGGAATCAATTTTAAACTTTACAGTTGTGTAAAGATCAAAATACATGTTTAGATTTAGTTTTAACTGTTCCATTGTATACGAATATAGTTCTAAGGAATCAATTTTAAACTTTACAGTTGTGTAAAGATCAAAATACATGTTTAGATTTAGTTTTAACTGTTCCATTGTATACGAATACAGTTTTAAGGAATCAATTTTAAACTTTTACATTTTTGTAATCTTTCACTGAAGTAAATTTTGCAATTTTAAGTTGATTACTTGATAATTTACGTAATTGTACGATAATTGTTTGTTTGGAAGTAAGCA
>NW_013666890.1:31308-36648 GCF_000517525.1 Limulus polyphemus | reverse complement strand
TAATTTCCGAAACAACATTATAGAATCACTCTTTTTAAACTTTTTTTTTGCAGTTTTAAACCAAGCGTTTTGTGCGTTTCCTTTTGTTTTTTTTCTATCTAATTACACAAGCGAATTTAAACTTCATAAAAGTTGTTTTGGTTTTAATAACAAATTTTCCATAAATCAGCTACACAGATTTCGAAAATAATATTCGTTTTGTTTTATCACGTAAGGATTTTGTATAAATCGGGAAGAAAAAAAATTCTTACTTAGATCAAATTATCATTTCATTTACCACAATGAACATGTTTTATTACTATGTTTGTTAACAAAAATACAAGCAAACTGAAGAAAGAGGAAGAACATTGATGTCAAACGAACATGCATCCTGATTTTTTTGTGTGAAACCTATGTCTTTTAGTCTTAAAACTAAGTGTCGTGGTCTTTCTTTTATGTATTGTGTTATAACGATTTGTGAAAAATCTGTATGTGGTGGAGAAAAATTGATATCCTTTTGGGATTCAGCATACAGGAATTACTGTAGAACATGTAAAAACTTCAAGACAATAAAACCACTACAGGCCTGTGTTATACGATTAGCTGCTGAGGAAAAACACTTTTGTTAGTTTTACTCACATGTTTAATGAAACTGATTACAGTATGTTCGAAACTATGTCAGTTGTGTAAACTTTTTCTTATTATCATTCTGTGTTGGGTGAATTCGGATCTCCTGGTGATGGCCCACATATTTTTAGTTTGTGAACACTTCCTATAAACAACATAACATATAAGCAACAGTACAAATTAAACCTAATGTTTTAACGCTAGGCTTAGCTATATCTGTAGTAATGTGACTTAAAAGTGTCCAATCTTAAGTTATGTGACTAAAATAATTGAAATAAGTTTTAAGAATGTCGTCTCCAGAAAACTGTTATAATTTACAACTACATGTATATCTAATTTTCATGGCTCACAGCTCCATCCCTTACTCTCACTCAGCATCTCTTTCCCTTGAAACTGTTTCTAGGCAACATATTTTGCTCTAAACCAAAAATAATTCAAATGTAATATGACCTGTAAGACCGAAAGCACCTTTGAAGCTACCATGTTGATACAATAGATGCCCCCCGATGGCACAGCGGTATGTCTGCAGACTTACAACGCTAGAATCCGGGTTTCGATATCCGTGGTGGGCAGAGCACAGATAGCCCATTGTGTAGCTTTGTGCTTAATTACAAGCAAACTTATACAATGGAATTCTGAACTCAGTTGATGTCAGTGAATACTTAAAACTATACTTTGATTTAATGCATGCATTCATCTGAATATTTTCTTGTATATTGAAAGCAAATACATTATATAGATAAAGATAGGACCTTTTAAAACAGTAACTGAGCATTTTATTGTACGTTTGAAACAACTTGGAAAGCAGTGAATTTATACACAATTTTGTTCATTATGTGTTTCTTTCTTGTCTTCAGTTGAATATTTTTAGGTGAGGCATCTCAAAATACATCTTATATTGATTATAAATACGAGTTTACTGAAATAGTCAATCGGAACATCGCTAGAATTTTTCCGTTGCGTCCCCCGGTGGGTCAGTCATCGGATTGACAATGCTAAAATCAGGGGTTCAATTCCCCTCGGTGGACACAGCAGATAGCCCAATGTGGCTTTGCTATAAGAATACACACTTTTCCGTTGCACTTAGAAAAAACACTCTAGTGTGAATACACATGTATTTGACGTGTTTTAATGATTCGCTATCAGTGAAGTACATGTATTATCACGCAAAAAAATCCAGTATACCTTGAAATGTTAGATTTTTTCACTCTTTTCAATGAATTGTTGTACTGTCATCATTTTTCGCCTAATGAAATATATTTCTATCATGAAAACTGGAAATAACCAATGATTTCAACTATTTACGATAATGCTCATCATCTCTAATCTAAACAACTATTTGGCAGTAATGCGCGTGCGTATGACGTAAGCAAGAAAATCGTCCGTCCAAGTTCTAACCTTGTCATATCCTTCTCACAAATTACGTGTGTTAAGTAAGATATTTTATAAGAGTTTGGTTATTATAGCAGTTTAGTACTGTTTATTACATTTAGTGAAAGTAATTTTGAGGGGCGGCGCCATCCTTTTTCTGGTGACGGGGCTGAGGTAGGCTAGATAAAATATTGAGGGGAGTAAACTCTACATCTTGTGGGCACACATACTGTAGTATTTAGGAAGTGAGCTATCTTTAACAGTAAGCATCTTTCGTTCAGTGGGTGCTGGAGCCACAGGGCAGGAGACAAGGTACAATTTAGGGTAGCTTCAGCCCCTGTTAATTTTGTTTGTGTACGTGATTTTAATTAAAAAATACTATTGCTTATAGCAGCTTTAAATTCGGTCCTTCAGTTTCAACTGACATATTGTTATCGTCAGCCACTTAGTATTAGCTTTGAGCTCTCAACATTTGAGTCATGTGTTCAAAAGTAGTTCAAACATGGTTGTTAATTACACCCGAGAGAAGTTGTGATAATGATTTACTTGGTACGTCGAAACTATTCGGGGATCCTTTTTCATTTTGAGTTGTCATTTTTTATAGATGTGCAAATATGCTGTCAATTTTGATATTATAACGAAATAAATTTTGATTGTGTAACGTAAGATGTATTTACCGGGTAGAAGAGGTAATTCAAATAAATCAAAATATTCCAATATTTAATGTTTTGATCACTGCTGAATGTTACTTTAGGTTCTTTAAAGAAATATTTGTAAGCCTCTGTTTACTCATTCCAATATTTCATGTAACTTGTCACATTAGCAGTTGGTTGTAGTTTAACGATAAAACGTATTCTGTTTGAAAATCTTTGCTTTTCTCCTTCCCATTGTTGATGTGATAACTCTCAAATAAAATATCATTCCATGGCAGTAGCAACTTAGAAAGAATTTTCACAATGCAGACGATTTTTTACATGTGTGTTCACTTAAAAACAGTATGCGTATTGCGATAATATTATAGTTTTATACTGGTATTATAAAGAATAAAACTACACATATAATTGGTGTTTTATGCAAGAGAAGTAAAAACAACGAAATCACACGTTAATAAAAACGTTTGCTCTAAGTATTACTGCACCTGAGTTTTATCCAAATTTTTATTTATATACAACTCGCACGAAATAAGACGATATTAATAAAACTGCAAAGATTAAAACATGAAATTTAGCACATGATAAAATATTAAACGTTTCATCTTTTTAAAGTAAATTATGGTTGGTTCAAAGCTTTATAATTTTTATTTTCTGTACGTCAGATGCTGCAATATGATTGTTTAGCTATTATTAGCTCAAAATTCACAAAGGTGTCAGTTCTAGGTAGCAACAATACATGTACTGTCGAGTTCTTTCTGATTGTTTAGCTATTATTAGCTCAAAATTCACAAAGGTGTCAGTTCTAGGTAGCAACAATACATGTACTGTCGAGTTCTTTCTGATTGTTTAGAAATCATTAGCTCAAAATTCACAAAGGTGTCAGTTCTAGGTAGCGACAATACATGTACTGTCGAGTTCTTTCTGATTGTTTAGCTATTATTAGTTCAAAATTCAAAAAGGTGTCAGTTCTAGGTAGCGACAATACATGTACTGTCGAGTTCTTTCTGATTGTTTAGAAATTATTAGCTCAACCTTCACAAAGGTGTCAGTTCTAGGTATGTTAACGTTAAGTTAAACTGTGTAAAAGTATGTTATGTGATATGAAATATTGTAGGATAAATATTGTGTAAAATTTTGGGAGGGGAGGTAGAGGTTGAGTCTTCCTACGCCTCTGAATGTCATTGTTATCCTTCATACCCTAACACTTGCACAATCTTTAAAATTTTGGGGATAGTTAGTTACCTCAACATTTCACGAATATTATTGCCAATAAAGCATCTAATAAATTGATTATTCATTAAGTTTCAAAAATGCTTAACGCGAGTTATTTCTTCAAGTAACAAATAATAATTGCGTTACATGTTGTAAAAACAAAATTGTCAAGATAAGCATATATCAAAGAACGTTTCACCTTCATGAATACATTGTTACATGAACGTACTCCCAGAAATCTGAAACCTTCTGAAATACTGCAGTTCTTTCACAGAGTTTAATTCATGGTTGTCTACCATAAGCAACATAGCAAGTTCTTTCACAGAGTTTAATTTATGGTTGTCTAACATAAGTAATGTAGCAAGTTCTTTCACAGAGTTTAATTCATGGTTGTCTACCATAAGCAACATAGCAAGTTCTTTCACAGAGTTTAATTCATGGTTGTCTACCATAAGCAACATAGCAAGTTCTTTCACAGAGTTTAAATTATGGTTGTCTAACATAGGTAATGTAGCAAGTTCTTTCGTACAGTTTAATTTTGAAAGCTCATATTTCAAACAAGCTCTCAAAAAAGATAACTATTTGATATGTTGCATACCTGTTTTTTAAATCCCTGTTATGGATTCTCCTGCACTGTAAGGGTCATCACATGTTAAATAGTTATGATTTTGGTGTAATGTAGGATGGAACGTATTGAATATTTAATTAAGCCCTTTAAAGCTGTGTTGATATTATATAGAAACTTCAGAAGAACACATCAACTTTAAATCTTTCTTAGCATCATTCTGTCACCGGTCAACATTTAACTCATTAAAGTGTCGCTTTATTTGAGGAGTTCTATATCAGTGTTCCAGGTTGTGGACATTTTTGATTCCGTTCTTTTAGTTCATTGAATTTGCTTCTCAAAGACGTTATTTCTTTATAAGAGTTTTGTAGCAATCCAGATGTTTTGATCCTGTGTATTTAACTGGATAAAGCATTAATACATAGCGATATTTTTATTTTAATTATGATGAGAAACACAACATTAAATTAATTCAAATGTTTTAGTAAAGAAGTAAAGAATTGGCTTCATTAGGAACACGAATTTTTTCACTTGTAACCGTCAAATCTAACAAACAATCATGGTGTTAAGACTATCAGTGGGACTTAATTCTTTAGTGTTGTTATAGGATTAGATTCCACTAGTGCTGATAATAAAGCCAACTTTCTAATAATATGTCCAAAATAAAGCAACAACTAAAAGAAAAATGGAATTTCTGAAGCAACTTTAAACAAACAGGGATCACAGTAAAAGCATGTAGAGTGGTGAGAAACACAAACATGCTAGTGATAGCTTGGCACCAACTTTAAACAAACAGGGATCACAGTAAAATCATGTAGAGTGGTGAGAAACACAAACATGCTAGTGATAGCTTGGAACCAACTTTAAACAAACAGGGATCACAGTAAAATCATGTGGAGTTATGAGAAACACAAACATGCTAGTGATAGCTTT
>NW_013666890.1:22506-30449 GCF_000517525.1 Limulus polyphemus | reverse complement strand
AAACAAAAACATGCTAGTTATAGCTTGGCACCAACTTTAAACAAACAGGGATCACAGTAAAATCATAGAGTGGTGAGAAACAAAAACATGCTAGTTATAGCTTGGCACCAACTTTAAACAAACAGGGATCACAGTAAAATCATGTAGAGGGGTGAGAAACACAAACATGCTAGTGATAGCTTTGCACCAACTTTAAACAAACAGGGATCACAGTAAAATAATGTGGAGTTATGAGAAACACAAACACGCTAGTGATAGCTTAGAACCAGCTTTAAACAAACAGGGATCACAGTAAAATCATGTAGAGTTGTGAGAAACACAAACATGCTAGTGATAGCTTTGCACCAACTTTAAACATTTTATCGTAGAAACAAGCATGGAAACTTATTCCTTTGTTGGCTCTAAATATATCATATGGGAATGGACCTGATGATTTGGCACAGACAGTGATTTAAAATGATTTTGGTGGAACAGCGGTAAGTCTACGGAGTCGCAACGCTAAAACCCGGGGTTCGATTCCCCGCTATGGACACAGCAGGGTAGCTCAATGTGGTTTTGCTATAAAACAGAAACACACACTTTTGGTTTGCATTTAAAAAAGTTAGCTTTATCAGCTGGGTACTTGCAATTAACTAAATTAGCAGAACAGTTATTAATATCATTAACCAGTGTTCATTTCTGGCCTATCATTGTGAGTACCATTATAATTTAGGACGTATGGAAATTTACTTTTGTAAATATCACTTGACTTATTATTTTTCGCAGAAACTTATTTTTTTCTTTAAAATCACATTTAGGCTTCTCTCAGCACTTTCTAAGCCTAAGCCTACATAATTGTTATAGCCACAGGGAGAATTAGACCTGAGCCTTTTTTAGTATCATCCGTTTCCTCAACACTCTTGGAAAACGAAGTCATTTTCTGTAAATTGTGGGCTTGAAATTCTACTCCGCGTTTTATTTTTCCTCTTGCGGTACCACTTAGACATACTTGATTTAAAGTTCATAGCGTTTTCTGTTTGACTCTGAAAGAAGTTTTAGCATATTTTATTACTTCCTGTATTCAACTCTATGTGGTTGTTAAGCCTAAGAGTCGTAGTGTTAGACTCACCTGATAGTATGTTTAGCGTTCTTTTTTTATTGCATTAATTAAGCATTGTTATATATTTATGACCGATTCAGGTATTCTCTTAATTTCGTATTTATTATTTTGTTTCTTCATAAACACTAGTTGTTGTTTTTTATTGTACTATAAGTAAATTACTGAATCTAACTCGACACAGTTTAAACAGTAACATGTGTCGTTGTAAAACTGGTCAAAATGCCACTCCTCTCTATAGTTTCACAGTAGGAGTGGCTTAATGAGTTTTCTTTTGTCAAAAGACATGTTAGGGAAAACTGGAAGAAAATCAGGCATGTTTTACCAATGTTACGTTTTTTTAAAGAGAGTTAATTCAGCGACAATAGTTCAAGCCCACATCCAGTGTTTCTATGTTCCATAAGTAAGGTATCCAATATTACTTATTTATTGTTACTTGTATTGGTTAGACTGCTTGATATATAGAAAATGATTACTTTTAGTTTTATTTTGTTATTGTACTTTTATTATCGAGATTATTTTACATTGTTAGCTTATTATATCCTTAATATTCTAAGCTGACTGAACCCTGCAAGTAGTCCCTTAACTCTTGAGGCCTAGGCGCTTTGCACCTCCTATTGCTATGCCTTTGATCACAGTGTCAAAACAAAGTTAATTACTGTTGTGGGCAGGAATCGTGCTCTCATGCAAGCTATAGATGTGTTTTAATTCTATGTTAAGAATAAGGATGTTACTCGTTAGAATAAATAGTAGTTTACTCCTATAAATTCACTGTCGTAAGTGAACGGATTTGACAGAAAATCTGGTGATTGCTAAACTGAAGCCAACTACAAACTAGCAAAACTGGGCGTTTCCATTTCTCCTCTAACATTAAACTTGTTACGTATTATTTTTATAGCAAAATTGTGAGAGATTCATTAATTTTATTCTATAGGAAAACAAAACAAAAAACAACTTCCATTTTATTTTCCATACCCTCCTTACAATTTGATGCTTCGTTTGAATTTAAAGAATGTGTTATACTAGTAGATGGTCGTTGAAATAATTCAACGGTAATTTTCCTAAAAATAATGAGGAATAAATATAAAATGTGCAGTCAACCCAATCTCTAAGATTAGAGCGTATATGCAATATTATTGTCTAGTGGGCCATTTATAACCAACTTTTCTTATTCCATTTATTACATAAAAAGGAGAATTACGTTTGCTTTTAAGCAAAGGAGATAAACTGCAATGCATTGTTGGCAAAAATGTTTGATTTTCGATGCAATTAGTATATCTAGCACAATAGAGCGCACAAGTCCGCTAAGTAGCCGCGGATATTTTTTCCGCTGGATGCTACCGTTGCTTGTCATTTTTACTGAGCGCAAGAAAAGACAGCTACCGAAGTGAGCGCTTTTTGACAGTTGTCATTTCTATAATACATGTCAAAAGGGAGATATTCAGTTCAATTCAAATCAGTTTATTTGACATGGTACAATAAAATCATGAATGCATGCAATACCCACATGATATATATATATATAACCGATGAACAATAAGTATATACTAAAACGCATTCCCCTCTTTATGCGTTTTTTCCGTTCATGCTTTCTACCTTCGAAACATTTCTTTCACTTATTCGACGGAGGAAGTACTTTTTGTGTAAAGTTCTCCCCATAAAAGAAATGTTTTTGTTCTTAATAAGTTTTTTTCTTTCTCAGACTGACCGTTCAGCACACACGAAAACTGACGGATAGATGTTGATATCAATGTCATTTTAGGAATTGCAAAAAAAAAATAAGTAATTTTCCTGTAATGTACTCTTGAAAAGTATTTTGATATTGATATATAACTTGTTTTTCTACGAACCGTTCAGAGCGTGACAGACAGACATTTGGCTATTACATGCGACAATTTATTGTTATGTATATTCTTCATATTCGATTAAAACAAAGCACAATTACCAACATACAAATACTGATACGTTTGTTAACTATATAAAAAGCTTAAAAGTTACAAGATTCAACAAGGCGAATATAAGATTATGGCTTAATGACTCTAACTATCGGTTTTACTATCCCACCTGGTCAGCTACCGTCTCTGTCTGAGTCTTGAACCTTCCTACTGAGGGCTTCTAGTTGGCGGGTCATATCTAACCCCCATTCTTGATTGTAGTTCTCTAGTTAGCAGCTTGTGGTAGGATGGTGATTAATTTTCACTTGTCAGCTACGCCAGTGAGTTTTTGTTAACTATACCGCAATCCTGAAAAAGAAAACAAGCATTATAAAAGAAGTGAAAGTACAAGGGTCAATCAGGCGAGTTTTAGGATGCAGAGCTTTAAGTTACCAGATCACGATATCCAAAGCACGTATGATCAAGCGATGGATACGACGTCTACAGTCATCAATAACCATCGAGTCTGTCGGACAGATAGCTGCTGGCCAGTAGGATTCTAGTGAATCTATTAATTAAACTTGAAGCTGAAGTATTATCCCGCAGAATCTCATTAGCATTCATTTGACCCACACCCCCCACCTCAATGAATTTTTGGGTCATTTGAATTGTAAATGTTATCTAACTTAATACCTAAAAAATAATTGTATTTCCCGTTGTAAGTAACACAAACGATGTTTGAGAAATTATTGGCTAAAAATAAGTTGAAACCAGAAAAGAAAATTAATTCAGTCACATTCTTTTTTGTGAGCATTTTATCATTTGTTCTCAGTATGATATATGTTCAGTTGCCATTCGATACAAGATAAAGAACTTCAATAATACTTCAAATGACTATTCAGCACTTGATATATAATAGGAATAAATTATTTTGTTCTTGAGAGAGGTGAATCAAAATTTTAATTATCCTGATTTGCATAAATAAAAAGTACCGTAAGTAAACATTTGTTAAAATATATGTAAAAATAATTTTTGTTGTTTCGCTTTTCCAAATACAGCATGTAAAATACTTGTTGTGATAAACTGTATTCTTAATCTTTTACAACGTTCGCACGAGAACTGTTTTTACGGATAACACAGTTAGCAGAATCTGAATTCATCTAGAACAGTTAAATTTGATCATACACAGAAGGAAATTGAATAAACCTTCATAAACATGCACACAGTTTTTCTGTGGGATGGAAAAGTGATTATCGATTAAACATATTTTATCTCATTGCTAAGGTGTAGATCAGTATTTTTTTCACAATAGTTTCTTTCATAAAGTGTTTGTTTGTAGTTTAAACACAATGGGCTATATGTTCTCTGCCCACCACGGGTATCGAAATTCCGCAAACATGTTGCTATGCTACTGGGGGACTTTCATAAAGTGAGATTGAGGATTCCGTACTTGTTTGAAACAAGAGGAATCTTCAATAGCCGCGGCACTTGAAATTCTTTTAGGCAGGATTAGGGTAAATTAATCTATGAGACCTTTGGCGTGATTAAATACATCAATCGAAAGGGTTTGACCTCCTGAGTCCAAAACTGTAATTAGATTTGAAATCGGTTAAGCGATGACGGAGCTATGAGCTAAAAGTTTGTACTTTGGGTGGAAAAAATACAAAAAATCCTAGAACTGTTCTATGATCAGCTATCCTAAAAATGATAACCATCTTGTTATAAAAAGGGAGACGTAAATGATTTAACATAATGAGTACTAGTAAACCACGTTGATTTTAAAGTATACCACAAACATTTTAATTTTACAGTCTTTGAGTGACGTTTTCAAAGGAAGCTTAGATTAATCATATTAATGTTGTTTCAATGTAGATATGATTTTGACGCTTTGAGCAAGAAAAAACAAAGAGACTCTCGATAATAAAACTAAAAATGTCATGCTTCATAATTTATATTTTTTTCTTAGTTGTACGAGTTAAATGACGATCCTCAGAGGAAGGAATTCCTGGACGATCTCTTCCAGTTCATGCAGAAAAGAGGTGAGTTAGGTGTAGCAGTTACTACCGTCATACAGAGAACAAGCAATATTCAGAAAGTGATTAAAAGTACGTTTAAATGTCTTGAATTATCCAATCGTCAGAAACAATTACCAGAAATTGGGCTTTTTAGTATAGCAGATATTTTCGTCTTAAATATTCTACTCAGCATTGTGGTGTTTTGTTATTATCGTTATTTTGGTACCCAGATTATGTATCGTTAAAATTTTCTTAAAAATCAATATAGAATAACTATTCTAATGTTTTACTTAAATATTTACTCACACAGATTGATAGTCTTTAACAGAATATAAAAGTAACAATTAGACTGGAAGATTGATTGTTTGTTTTAGAACAAAGCCCATTGGCTTGTCTGCTGTGTCCTCGGTGGGGAATCAGTGCCCGGATTGTTTGTTTGTTTTAGAACAAAGCCCATTGGCTTATCTGCTGTGTCCTCGGTAGGGAATCAGTCCCCGGATTGTTTGTTTGTTTTAGAACAAAGCCCATTGGCTTACCTGCTTGTCCTCGGTGGGGAATCAGTCCCCGGATTTTAGAGTTCTAAATGTGTAGAACAAAGCCCATTGGCTTATCTGCTGTGTCCTCGGTGGGGAATCAGTCCCCGGATTGTTTGTTAGTTTTAGAACAAAGCCCATTGGCTTATCTGCTGTGTACTCGGTGGGGAATCAGTCCCCGGATTGTTTGTTTGTTTTAGAACAAAGCCCATTGGCTTATCTGCTGTGTCCTCGGTGGGGAATCAGTCCCCGGATTTTAGAGTTCTAAATGTGTAGACTGTCCCACCGGAGGACTAGAATAGAATTAGAAAAAATGGAACATTATTCAAACTTTATGCTTCATTTTCCACAATAAGACAGTTTTCTTAAAATAAAGAATATTTCTATTAAGCAAACTAAATGTCTTAAACAGTATCCTTTTGGTTTTCTCAGTCCTTCATATTTTCTGATTTGTTTGTTATTTTTTTAAGCTTCAGACAAAGCTACTAGAGGGCTATCTGGGCGCGTCGTTCCTAATTCTGGAGCGATTAGTAATTTTGAAATGATAGGAAGACAGGTAGTCAACAACACAGACCAACAACTTTTAGGCTACTCGTTACCAAGGGATAGTGGGATTGACCGTCACATATTATAACACCTCCATGACTGAAAGTGTGAGGATGTTGATGGGTTGCGATCCCGCGACTCGCATATTGTGAGTCTAGTGCTCCAAACTAGCAGGTCAATAATATGTACCGTAGTTTAGTTTTGAGAAGAGAAAATAAAAGCATTTACAATCAAAAATCTATGCAGGGGCATTATTTACAATGTTGCTAGATTCCGCTTATAGTAAATACATCAGTATTTTAAATTTAGAAATGAACGTTATACTTCAGATAAAAGAGGATAATCGCAGTTAAAATCGCCGCAAGCTCGGTTAAAAGATGTAATTGTATCTAGTACGAATCAAAAGGGAGGTAGATGTTAAGCTATATATACGAGTATTCAATCAGTCGCTGTTTTTTTTTTTAATTTGGTACACAGTTATATATTTTGTTTAGGTTATGTAGATTCTCTCTGTATATAAAGTGATGCTTTGTAAATCTATATCAGTTAGAAATCGAATAAAGGAAACCGCCGTTTATGCATATAGCCTTCTTACAATGAACCAGACTTATAACGCTAAAAATTGGGTTTCGATACTCGTGATGGGCTCAGCACAGATAGCCCATTGTGCAGCTTCGTGTTTAACAACAATAAAGTAATCGTTAAGACGAAAGAAGATACATGACGTTATGTTTTTGTATACATCACTGCGATATTTGATACACCAGGGTTCCAGCTGACATTATGCTATCAACTTAAACTTGAAGGTATTATATTAAATTCTTGTAATGGCTAATTACTACAGGTTTTATTCTTTTGATTTACTTTTGTCGTTGCTAAGTCGAGGTAGAATTGGTGTATGAACAAATACACATAATAGTATACATTTATACAAACGCTTCTCAGTGTTCAAGAAGTCGGGAATATAATAAATCATCATCAGCACAGCTTTCGGACGTACATCCAAGCACATCTTAAGCTTGCGTTGATGTACTTTGCACATTTATTTATACATATAAAAATAAAAACAGAAAATTTACAACAAGGTTGGAGTTAGTTATTCGAGTGTTTCATCCCCGCAGCGTCTTCTTGTGCCTGATAGGACAGGATCTTTTTTTGACGTAGTGTGAATTATGCTTTTTTCTTTTGTTTGTTTTACAGACTGTAGCTTATTTGTTGCGTTCTTCGCTGTTTAAAAAGAATAGTCATCATTTTATTAACTTTGTTTCGTCGTTTTTCATTGAAGTGGGTTATAGACCACAGTGGAACTCATAACATTAAACTCTTCAGTAGTACAAGCATCGGCCTTGTGATGGAAAATATAGAAAAAAAAGCCTTTCTTTTTATAACACTGAAAGAAAGTTTGGGGAGGCCAGAACTTCCATCTATCATTCCGAGCCACCCCCTTTTATTCACCTCCTGTCTACCCTAGCCTCCGAAGTATTTTGAAAACTTCCAGGGGATTAATGATCCAGCTTCCGGTTGTCTATAGAAAGTGAATATAAATAAATTCACATACACCTGTGGTGCATGTGTTCGAAGGCATAATAGGCTTAGCGTCTCCCGTGCATGTATTCGAAGGCATAATAGGCTTAGCATCTCCCTAATATTTGTTTAATGTTTTATACAGAGACAGAAATTATGCACACAGAACGATAAAACGTATAAAAACTAGGTAATTCTATGTCAATTGTAAAACACCTGATTCATTGAAAGAGGACAATGCCACCAATGACCTTTCTTTATCACTATTCAATGTAAGAATGCCTGTAAAATGTTTGTTTGTTTTTTGCATAGATGTAGAAAATATCGAGCTTCACAATAAAAAAATGACAAAATA
>NW_013666890.1:14821-21493 GCF_000517525.1 Limulus polyphemus | reverse complement strand
AGTGGGATTGACCGTAACATTATAACGCCCCCACGGCTGAAAGGGCGAGCATGTTTGGTGGTATGCGGATTCGAACCCGCGACCCTCAGATTGTGAGTCGAGCGCCTTATCCACCTGGCCATGCAGGGCACAACTGAGAAAGAAAGCTGAGGATGAAAATTATATGGGCGAATAAAAAGATATTAAGTAATTTAACAATGTTATTTGAAAAACGCCAAATTTTATGCTATAGTTAAGAAGTGACACGGGATCAAACAACTTCTTAACTTTAGCTAGAGATCATGTCCTTCAGACTGACTTATAGTAACTTCAGTGAAATAGTGAAGTCAACCTCATTCAAAGATATGAATAAGCTAGCAAAGAGGCTTAAACATTCAACAACATTAAGATCTCCAGCTTTGTAGTATGATTAACTGTATGAAAGTGTGGCATTAGAAAAATGTGGCCACCGGAGAAAAACAGAATTGTTGATTTTTTGTTTGTACAATGTTCCCGTATTTAGTTAGGATAACTGGGCGAATTTTTGACGACAACACTATTGGAAGTGATATGTCTTTACAGTACACTTAACAAAGGTATCACAATATCTTCTGAAAGTTATCTTAAATTATATGAATATATCATGTTATAGCTAGATCGGAACCATCAGTACTACTTCCAACTTCAAATGCTCCCCAATGGCACAGCGGTATGTCTGCGGACTTACAACGCTAGAAACCGGGTTTCGATACCAGTTGTGGGCAGAGCACAGATAGCCCATTGTGTAGCTTTGTTCCAAACAAACAAACAAGTCTAAGTTCAAGGTCAACTTTCGTGTTCCAAAAAAACAGCATACAATATTATTGTGTAAACCAGATACGATTTAAAAATTATATATATATTGAAAGAAATAATAAATTTATTAACGTTATGTTAAAACAAAACTAGATCAAATCTTATAAAAACTATTTTAAATCTGCTGCTCTACATGAGCACGTTTACAAAAAGTATAGTTTGATTAACTGTCTTCTATTAAATAAATATAAATTGTTCATAATATCATTTACAGTTTATCACAGTTCAGAAATATCAAAATTACAGCCACTACTTCTATTTTAGAACGTTGTTTATTAATCATACTTATACAGTACAGTGCACTATCTGAAGTTACATAATATGTAGCATACTGTTAATATTTCAGCCTCTAGTTCCGATTCAGTTCGCTTCTACTCGTCGGACTGCTTAAATCCAAAGTTTCTATCGTTTTTTGTTTAATATTGGAAAAACCTTTTATTACAGCCTCATAAAAGCACTCTGTAGACGGCATTTATAAACAAAACCTAATACACTGCTTAATACTTCTTTAAAATGTGATATTTCTTTACTACTACTACTACTACTACTACAGCAGACATGTTAACAAAGAATATAACCTAGTTGGTTACCAGCGCCCCCAAGTGGGTAACTGTGTGAAGATCGACCCGATTCGGTAGAGAGTCCATTCTTATTTAATTATTTGTTTTAATGTTGAACATTCTTTCGAAATGAACTCCATCTTTTAGTGGAGCGACTGAAAAAAGTATTTGTATCTATGGTTACTGCGGCTGTTTGCTGTTATCCATGCACTTAAACTACTGAATTATCAGCATCCTACCATCCATGCCAAGGAATTGATTGTCATTCTTATAACGCACTTAAAGTGTGGGGAATGTTTTGTGGTACCACACGGATAAGAACTCAACTCGTCAGCTCTAGCACAGGACCACCCCCCCTAACGGAAGACCAAGTTCTTTTTGTGTTTATAATTATCATTAAAAGTGAATTTTAGTTTAAACGCGCGCGGGCGCGTTATTTATATCGATTTCTTAAAGACGTTTGTTCCAAGAAACAAAAAAATGATGCATGTTAAATGTGCAACCCAGCCATAAGTTTTGTATATTAAGAACATTATAACAAAAACAATCAAAGTTCTCAAGGATGGATGGGGCAGATCATGGCCCAGTGGTCAGCATGCTTGACTTGGTATCCCGCTACCGTTTTAATAAAAATCGCATTCCGCGCTCTGGGGCTGTGCTTACGTTATAAGAGTAACGGCCAGATCCCATTACTCAATCAGATAAGACCAGCCCAAGAGTTGGCGAAGGTGCTAATGACTAGCTGCCTTACTTTTTTGTGTATTAGTTCAAAAGAAGGGGCGTCTAATACAGGTAACCTTTGTGTAGCTTTGCGTTTACAAACGAAGACGGATGGGAACTCCTTATTCTTACGTTGAAATTTCAGTTTGTTTGTTTAAAATTAAAGAAATGCTTTAAAAGTTTTCAAAATGAGTTCGAAGTCAGCAACTGGATCATTGCTAAGTATCAAACTGGAATTATAGCTTTAACTAATATGATGTAAATCATATAATAAATTGAAACAGAACACGGTATTCAATAAGTAAATGAAGTATAGGAATTCGTACGCTTATTGAGAAGGGTAGGTAGTCATGATGATACGCCTGAGTTTAGTTTTTTAAGAAATCACCGGGTCTACCTGGTAATTTTCTTTTCAATAGTTGACAAGGTATGTATGGCCATGTAGTTAGTGCTCGGGCTTAGTACCCTCCCAACCCAGTTTATTCGAACGAGAAACTGGTGTTAACTAACAATCTTGTTGACACAATAACACATCTATTAGTGAGAGGGAATCTTTGTTAATGTGCATTCTCATTACACTACCTTGTCACGTAGAAAGTCTTGAAAGTGCTTAAAATACACTGAAAAGTAAGTGTTCATCATTTAACACTAATATTAATAGTTACTTATAAGCACCGTTGAAATGTTAAAACGATAACAATATTACTAAAAGCACTTGTACAGGTGTTAATTCTTTAACATGCACACGTATAAATGATTAATAGCAATACTTTAATATTTAATACAATTGGAAACACTATATTTCGAAGAAATAACAAAACAATGTTAAAAATAACATTTTGAAATCTGCATGTGTGGGGATCCAATTGCTTACATTACTTTCGCTTACATTACAACTTGCTGACTTCTAGCAAAACACAATACAGTATCACATGTTTCTGTTCATTTATATTAAAAATTTCAAAAACGTTCAGTATTGTACTTTGTATACCAGTATTCCTTTTTCATAATTTACATATGATATGTTTGCTCTCTGCATAGCTTGAGTCATAGGTCACTTAATAAAATTTTGGATCTTGACATTTGATCTAAAACCCTTATCCAGTGTGTATTTTTGCTCTGTAAACTGGTCACCAATAACATAATACTGTAGGAATCTTGGGACTTGTGAATAAACTGTCTGGTATTCTAAATCAAAAACCTTGTCAACTGCCAATTTATCTGTATATTGAAGAAAATAACAAGTCTGGTTGCTTCTATATCTGCTAATTGCAGACTTTTCAGGTGCTTGAATATGAGAGGCTTATATTGTTAAAAACACAGTTTTATATGTAGAGGTTGTTTGTTTGTTTCAAGTTAAGCACAAAGCTACACAATGGGCTGGCTGTGTTCTGCCCACTACGGGTTTCGAAACCCGGTTTCTAGCGTTGTAAATCCATAGACGGTTTTAAGCTATTGCCCGGTCACGTCGCTGACTTTTTGTATTGAAATAATTCTTTTCGCTAATTGGAAGGGAATCTTTCAATAAGTCGATTTCACCGCTACCATCTATTGAAACACCGAACCTTCTAACAGTAATATTGGCTATTTTTATATGTATTGTTGTAAGGTGTATTTTAATGTAGATGTTAGCCAGAGGGCGCATGACGTTAAGATCGGAAAGTTGATAAAAGTAGTCATAGAATGTTCTAGACGACGCCACGAAAACTAGTGAACTAGACAAATATGTAGAAGTGAGACATTAGTTATAAATACGAGTTAGTAGAGTGAAGGAGTAGTAAATGTCAAAGTGAAGTATTCAGCGTGTGGATGCCGAGTAGGTGTTGATCGAGTAAGCAGTTTGTAGTTGGTAGAGTGCCAGTTAAGTATTTGGATCAGTGTTAGTTATCACTTCTATTCAGTTACTCTTTCGATTAGCCGTGAAAATGTACACCTAAGTTTATTTGTACGTTAGTGATAGTACCATTAGCAAGGTATTTCCGTTGAACATTTGTGAACCCAGATCTACAAGTTTCGTGAGTGCACAATTGAAGATAAGTTGAAGAAACGATCAGGAAGAAATAAAGTAATTTGTTACCGTAAAGTTTACTGGAATTGGTCTTATTTTACCTCACAAATTAAAAGAATAACGTGACAACAATATAAACTGTTAGCACTACTAGTTATGGAGAAAAATGTCTGTCACAATTGAAACTACAAAATAGTATGCAACAATTTTCCCAACATGATAGGGTAACGCTTAGAGAAGCGGATGCTTCGTTAAAGAAAACTAGGGTTTAAAGTTAGACCTACAGTTGGAAGCTCAGGCTAAACGAAGAAACGTGACCGCAACTGAGCATTACATTAACGTGTAGTGTATCGCTTGGATATCTCGAGATGGAGTAATATGAACAAATTTTACTGAAAATTCAGTACTTATCAGTTCTAAATTTAAATGTGATGCTGTCCTTGCTATCTAATGTTCTCCCTCCGTGATGGATTTCATCCACACCGACTAAACACAAACAGCTGGAATAACCGCCAAACTCATGATGGTATTTGCTTATGCATAATTAATTACTCCCGATCAAGCGACAACTGTGCTCATAATATATCCCAAGTTATATTATCATATTCGCAGATGCTATGAGAAGCACAGAAAAACACCAATGTTTGAGAACTCCGAATAAAAAGAATGAAAACAAAATATATAGAAATAAAAGATCATTTAAACAACTAGGATAAATAAATCATGATGAATAAATAAACAAGTAAGCAACCTGTTTGAACATAAGTATGTTGGCATCCATATCTAAACCTTCGAAATATACCCGCGCAATAACAATCGACGAATACGACAGAAAAATGAACTTTAAAATGCACAGTCAATGGGATTTTCCTATTTTATATAAAATATTTATGCGAAGGATTCCCAACAATCTCATCTGGCCATGCAACCGGTATAAATTGTTTACCTAAACAATCGAGATTCAATGCTCTGTTTGTTTGTATCCTGACAAACTAAATAGTTAGTCGTCGTCGAGTAAAATGGTTGGAACATTAAGATGAAATTATCCCGTAAAAACTGTTGATAATGGAAACACCGTATAGTTTGAAGTTTATTTAGTAGTAATTTCTTCACTGCTGTGTGAACGTTATTTGAATGATAGATAACTAGAATGTTTTTCCTTGAATATAATCATTGCTATTTGAACTTCGTAAACTGCATAGCAGTGATTCAAGACAAACGTTTTCCATCAAGTGTTTGTAATGAGCTTAGCCTTCGACTTAACGGAATAAGCGGATGCGTATAGATAAATACGTATGACGTGAACTTGTGTAGGTGGATTGATGAAACGCATGTTTACAAGGTTGTGAACATAAAGCAAAACAGAAATAAGTGTGCATCAACTACATTGACTTGATCTTGTTAATAGAAAACACATGGGTGGTGTATCTAATTTTTTATGGTGTCGACCATAATGATCAGTATAAGAACCAGACATTTATTACTTGTTGCACTTTAAGAATTATTTTTATCTTTGCCTTATTTGGTGAGTTGTCACGTTACTAATGCACATTTATATAATAATACGTGCAGATGAAACCAATATCATGTTCTTTCGTCTAGCTGAAAAATCAATAACATATTAGCGATTAGTTTCATTGTTACATACCGCACGTGAACAAACATTATACTTAATATTATCACATGAATGTTGAAATAAGACAATCATAATTATTAAAAACGACTCTAGCTGGCACTCTGTATAAAATATATCATCTAAACGTGTAGGAGGATTGTTACACGTCAGCTGTTGGTACCAACAAACATTATATTTAATATTATCACATGAATGTTGAAATAAAACTATTATAATTATTAAAAACGACTCTAGCAGGCACTCTGTATAAAAGACATAATCTAAACGTATACGAGAATTGTTACACGTCAGTTGTTGGTACCAACAAACATTATACTTAATATTATCACATGAATGTTGAAATAAGACTATTATAATTATTAAAACGACTCTAGCAGGCGATCTGTATAAAAGACATCATCTAAACGTATACGAGAATTGTTACACGTCAGCTGTTGGTAACAACAAACATTATACTTAATATTATCATATGAATGTTGAAATAACACTATTATAATTATTAAAAACGACTCTAGCAGGCGCTCTGTATAAAAGATATCATCTAAACGTATACGAGGATTGTTACACGTCAGCTGTTGGTACCAACAAACATTATACTTAATGTTATCACATGAATGTTGAAATAAGACTATTATAATTATTAAAAACGACTCTAGCAGGCGCTCTGTATAAAATATATCATCTAAACGTGTAGGAGGATTGTTACACGTCAACTGTTGGTACCAACAAACATTAAACTTAATATTATCATATGAAAGTTGAAATAAGACTATTATAATTATTAAAAACGACTCTAGCAGGCGCTCTGTATAAAATATATCATCTAAACGTGTAGGAGGATTGTTACACGTCAGACTTTCACTGCAGTCTTTTCTATTAATATGTGTGTTACTGACGACTTTGTTGAGAAATAA
>NW_013666890.1:0-14800 GCF_000517525.1 Limulus polyphemus | reverse complement strand
GGTAACCAACAAACATTAAACTTAATATTATCATATGAAAGTTGAAATAAGACTATTATAATTATTAAAAACGACTCTAGCAGGCGCTCTGTATAAAATATATCATCTAAACGTGTAGGAGGATTGTTACACGTCAGACTTTCACTGCAGTCTTTTCTATTAATATGTATGTTACTGACGACTTTGTTGAGAAATAATAGAAAGAAGTTATTTAAAGAAACAACAATTTACTGACGTTTCTCTTCTTCTATAGCTTCAGAAACAGATGATCCATACTAATTTTTGTTCAGAAAGTTTACAGAGAGTTAAGAGTTAGGGGTACTTCGTAAACTTATTGGACACTAGACCTTCACAGAGATGATTATCTGAACTGAACAGTAGCTTATAAAGACATTCTTACAACTTATTCACTATTTTAGCTTACCCGCATCTTATTTTCAATATATTTTTCACGAGCATAGAAACATACATACTCAATTACCAAAACTTTCGTTGTATAGAACTATCTGTCCTCACTTTTCGAACATTCTGGACGGCTATGCTTGCTCAACATATGAGTCATTAAATAGGCTGCATAAAACAAACTTGTACCGTGTAAGTAAACCACATTATCAGCAAACGTTTGTTAAGAAACAAACAAACAATACAAGACCTCTTAATTGTTAACTAAAATACAAGTTGTACAATAATATGACTTACCACTACTGCACAAAAATAGTTTTGTTAATTTCATTGTAGACAAAAGAACAAAATGTGTAACAGTGAACAACAAATAAGTAATATTTTACGTGAGTTCACGTATTGATCACTCCACAGAACACGCAATTCAAATGGAATGTCCCCGAAAATTAGAGCATGAATTCGTTTGAACTTGTAGTAATTATTGTTGTTTATTTTTCTGTCACTCGGATTTTTTTTTATAGTAGCAGGTTCTAATTTTAGCAAATATAATATTTTACGAAGTACATATGCTATCATATAAATTCAGTTTTTAGAACATTTTGTAATTTTAGTTTAAGTAGAAACGTTTAGCGACATATACTCAAACTGAAATGGCAATACATAAAAAGTACATAAGTAGTTATTTTGATAAGTGTTGTTTTCGAGCTGTTATGTAGGTTACGTAACGTTGTGTTTGTACTATTGTTCATTTTGTGCTTTTGGCGAAGAACTATAACCGGTCTGAAATCTCGGATTTCTAGAGCATTTCACTCGCTTTTCAACAGTATATTGTACTCATTTGTAAGAACATTACCCATAAAGAAACATTTAGCGATATCCCAACTTAAAAAGCTATACGTGTATCATTGGTATCGTTACTAAGGGAATAACTTACTGTTAAAAATCATCTATTGGATTGTGAGGTCTGGTAGTATACATACTCTACATAGGTTGGCATGTATTAATATTTCGTGTTTCACTCTCTTGAATAGGTTATTCATATAAGATTCGCCATTAACTACTTTACTGAAAACACACGACAGTGTTAGAGTCAATTTATGTGTAATTGTAACTTGTCAGAACGTATAATTGAACCGTTTTCTTGTATAATTCCCTCAGTCATTACCCCTCCTGGCTGTTCTCAATCTCCACAGATTTTCTAGGAAACCCATTGATAAACTGGCATGACTATTACTTTATATCCTTCATAAATAGGAATTACTCTGTGCTTGGCTTTACCAAAGAATGCTAGAGCTAGGTGTGGCAAGAATGTTTTGGTAAAAGTCCCAGATGTAGTGAATAGGTGTTGTAAATGGAACAACACTGTACAAGTATGATAATTAATGTATTAAGTATTTTACAGCACCGAACTTCAGTTAGAGAGAGATAAAAAATTGACGTAAAAATAAGATAACGGAATTAATTAGTGTTTTGAATTAATAGAACACACTTATCATATCTTTTATATAGCAAACATATTATCTACAGAGCAACAGAGGGTTGAGTACGTTACATTAAAACTATTTTGAACATGCAAATCAGCAGATCATGTAACAACCACGGCCGATATTAACCCTCGGTGGAACAGATTGTATCAGAACTACATTTTAACAGTGCTTGGCATTACGTAGGTAATCTGATGTCACCGAAACTTGATCGTTTTTGGGAAGGGTATGTAACAGCCCTTTCTAACCCAAATTATTCATACAATCATATCATACAAATGTGTTGTAATCGGGTATTTATAAATTCCAAGATGAGGACATCCCTTGTACTTAATGGCATTGGAAAACAAAGGAATATGGATCAACTTGAGGCGCCAGGATCATCCAGAAATATCATATTGCACTACTGGCGTTTCAAAGATTTCAGCGTGACTCTTACACTGAACTACTTGTGAAACGATTGTCAGCGTCATCCTTAGATGATTAGAAATCAGAAAGAGTAAACTTTCAGGGCAGAGTTAATTCCAATACCAATTATCATTGAGTAAACTTAAACTACCCATATTCATGAATTTCATGTTTTGGCACTATATAAGTGTTTCTAGTATGATAATATTGTTTTACACATTTTTACGTAACCATGAAACTGCTTCATTAGCTAACATCTTAAATCGTTTCAACTATGACGTTTTCAAACTGCTCATGCACCATTTTCTACACCGACAAATATTTTTTTAGATATTCATTGACTCTCACATTTAGCTACAGTTTTAATTTAGTTTGATTTAAGAACGTCCATGAGTTACTAGTATTCAGAGAATCGTCGACGAAAGCTACAAGTGGTCAGTAGCTTATTCAGAAAGTCAAATGCCTAGAGCGAAACACGAAACGGCTGGCTTGCGGCGTTTCCTACACGGAGACAAACAGCAAACAAAAACCAATCTACAATCCCATAAATCTATTGGGAATGGTTTCCAGTTCCATTTCTGGCAACATCCTAAAGGAAAGGTAACACTCGTTACCATAGCAACCAGTTGTTCCTAGCTGCTTTGCAACTGTAATAGTATTTTCTTAGTTTGAGCATACATCATGCCATACATACTGTTTCCCTCGGTTTATTTCTCAACCGCCATACTCTTTGATTTATTCTAACTAACTGACGCGGTGAGACGTAATCTTACTGTCCCCCAGGAATCTGCGGAAGTAGTTTAGCACACTTGTCTTAAAGAAAAGGAAACATCTGAACCCCTCTTACTTTCCGCTGTCCCCCAGGAATCTGCGGAAGTAGTTTAGCACACTTGTCTTAAAGAAAAGGAAACATCTGAACCCCTCTTACTTTCCGCTGTCCCCCAGGAATCTGCGGAAGTAGTTTAGCACACTTGTCTTAAAGAAAAGGAAACATCTGAACCCCTCTTACTTTCCGCTTTGAATCAATTTGAAATTGGTTACTTGAGAGCAGAGAAAGGCTTCAACAAACAAACCAAAATTATTTTGGTTATAACTTTTTTATGGTTTTGACTGTACGTTTATACATCGTAATATAAGTACTAAATTCAAGCTCACGTCAAATTAGGTTCTAGAAACGTACGATTTATGTTTGAGTCGAATTTAATCAGCGGATCTCAGATCAGCAGAAAAGTACTGTGTGCGATGAGAAATAGCGAGACCTGCCTTCAAAGTTGTTATAACAGATTAAAGCTATTCTATGGTAAGATTGAAGAATGATTTCAATTCTTTACGATACTAGTATAGTTCTTTTGGTTTTATCTATTAAAGTTAATATGTACAACGTACATCTGATAGTTTTCTCCTATTCAAACAGACGCTCAAGCTTTATAGTGTCAAAAGACGTGGTATACATACGTGTGTATTTCTAACAAGCAGGCTCGAGTTTTGACTTGTTTTCTATTATACAGCCTAAGTAATAATCGTCACTTGAACATTGAGTTTTTCATTTCTCTGTGCCATCATCGAACACGTCCTTACGTTCTATCCAACTTTTCGTTGCTAAAGAGTAGCCCAAAAATGGACGGTGCGTGATGTTGATCTTGATAAAGTATTGATGTTAAACTATAAAATGACATATCTTAAGTTACGTTATTGCTTTCTCTCTCTCACACACATACACACAAAAGTTAAAACTTAGATAATTGTTGTTGGTTAAGATAACACCGTTAAGTGGAAAGCTAGCTCGCTGTGACATTTCTCCAACGGGGAATCGAACTCCAGGTTTTAGCGTGAAGTCTACCGCTGACACACTGGGAAACAGTTTAGGTATAGAAGTTCTTGAAGTATAGTAGAATATGTATATATACCGAACTGTGTTCTTTCTTTATTTAAGCTACTCGCCAAAGTTCACCAAGTTGACATTTAGAGCTAAGATGTTGTATCTAATACAAAATGGAATAGTGATAGTTAAATTTTTTATTTTTATTAAATGTGAGAAAATAAGCAAAATTGGTGTCGTAATTCAGTGTAAAAAGGTGACTAAACAGCTTAATAAGTTTAATAAGGAAAAAAACACACTAAATTTTCAACATAACAACCGGCTTACATTGTACTGGGTGTGTGGTGGGTGACCTAATTTCGCAGTTATTATAAAAGCAGCGAGTTTCGTATAAAAGGAGATAAAAAACAAGATATATATATATATATCACAAAGATGTATATATATATATATCACAAAGATATATATCAAAAAGATATATATATATCACAAAGATGTATATATATATATATCAAAAAAAATATATATATATCACAAAGATAAATTGCTTGAAATTCCATAGAGAAAGCACTAGCTAGCATCATCAGATTTCCAAATAAATAATAGGCGGTTCAGCGTGGGCTAACCATCTTGGGTATACATTCCACAGATTTCACCCCCGACGGTCCCTGTGCTGTATCAGGCTCATGGCTGCACCTTCTACTAAACCAAAAATAGCAACATGACGAAGGGCCTTGTCCTCCAATTGGAGAAATCACTCTTGTAAATCCGCACTGAGGGAAACGCTGGGGATTCTTTGTTATTCTAGTTATTTCACATTTATATCTCAATCTCTTTACATCTCTGGGAGGTTTAGGTAGCGCCTGAGACACCTCCTATATTTAACTTTCACCCCCACAGGAACAGATAAAGAAATAACCAGCTGGTTATTTACATAGCCAAGATAGGTCAAGCTGTGTATAATCCCCTCCAGTTCGAATCAAAGCAACGCAGAGGAGTACAGGTTTGGTGCGGAAATTGACAAGTTGGGAAACAATGTCCTCTAGTAGAAAATTATGAAAAGAAAGGAACCTAGTAGTTTGTTTATTAAATTAATGTTTATTTAGAGAACATACAAACCGTTGGGGGAGGAGGGGAAAGGTTCTATGACCTAAGAGGATTTTTCGTTAAAAAAAACAACTCTAATTGACATTTCTCAAGGACCATTCACGCAGAGCAGACTGAAGGTGATATGATAAAATAGTGTCAGGTAGAAATTATTACCAATTCTGCGAATCTTCACTGAACGTGATCTGATGAAATAGTGTCAGGTAGAAACTATTACCAATTCTGTAATTCTTTACTGAAAGTGATTTAATAAAATAGCGTCGGGTAGAAACTCCTACGAATTCTGCGATTCTTGACTCAAGGTGACCTTATCAGATCGTATAGTTAGGTATTAATGTATACAAACAACTTACGCTTCTTGTGATATACATGTATAACATCGAGTGGTTAAGAAACACACCTTCCAAGTAATTATACTGCTTACGTCAGACTTTGTGAAGAAAGCTCATAATCAGTTATTATTCCAATGACGGAAATAGAAAAGAGGGTTATAGTTTGTTTTAAAGATATGTCTGCGGACTTACAACGCTAGAATCCGAGTTTCGATACAAATGGTGGGCAGAGCACAGATAACCCATTTTGTGTCTCTATACTTAATTTCAAACAAACCAGATATATCTACACATTTGTATCTATATTGTAATATCATGTAGTAAAACCTGTCCCATTGTTATCTGATCTCTTATTTTCTTCTAACACCTGGCAACACAATCTAGGAAAAGTTTCGCACGCTTCGACTCCAGTCCGAATATTTGCTCGCGTGACTAGTGCACGTTAAGCACGTGACGAAACTTATGTTTACAGCTATAGAACCATAGCGTCGTATCTGTGCGTACAGTTTTGTCGAAGTACGAAAAACGTATTTCTCTGCATCGTTATATATGGGATAAAGGCTGACTTTTGTAGTCTAAGAATTCGGAAACGCGTGATTTTTTTCTTTTTATTGAACTATCCTCGAGGTAATTAACAGAAAATAAGCAATAAATGTGTGAATTATATTTTACGTCATTCAATTAAATAATGTCCATGTATGACTACAAATTATTAATGAGAACTTCTAAGTGAAAGAAAAGAAGATTGCAATATAACATGTCAACCACATTATCTGTTATATCAGTGTGGACGAGGCTCTTCGAAGAATTCTAGGTGTTGGATATAGTATAAGCGTTATTATTAATCAGTTTTGTGACTTAATATTTAATGATTATTTACTTTTTATAACAAGCGAGTTAAATGTAATTATTTTAAAGGTGATATTTATGACAAGTTGGTAGGGTAATTCGGTAAGAGTCGTACGTTGTGTGTGTAGTTCAATTGTTGTAGTATTGTTGACGCCAAGTTACTCGAATCTTCGGTATTTTTCTTGTTACCTCAAGTGAGTATTGTTACACTATAGTGTCGCTCGCGTAGTTTATAGAAAGTTCGAGGTCTCAGTGAAAAAGTATATATATATTGGTGACTGAGCGAGAGAAAGTTAAGTGAAGTGAAAGTAAAGTCAGAAAAAAAGCTAGAAAACATGAAGTTAACCGGCGTGTGAAGGATTAGCTGTAACGGGCGATATTTTAAAGTGAGTTTCACAGTATAATAAAGATAACGACTATAATTTGTCTTGTGAAAGGGTATTCTAAAGTAATTGAGCCCGTCTATGTGGACTTTGACGAAAAGGAGACAATTATTTAAAGCTCGAGATACACTTGTGGTAACCCACGGAGTAACGTAAGTGAATATATCGCAGATTGTACAATAAAAAGAGCGAAAAATAGTTCGTCTTGTCAATTGGATTCTAAAGTAGTTGAATCAGCCTGAGTGGACTTTTGACATGAAAAGGTGAATTATTCAGAGTTTTAGATAAAACTGTTATTTTCTATAGTGTAGATAATTTTTGTACATACATTTGACTTGTTTTGAATATATCATATTAAAACAAGTGGATTGTGTGCTGTCTGTATATTGTTCGAATTTATCGCCAACAAGTCATAGACACCTACTGTAGAAGAATCCCAGCCTCCATATACATAAAACCTGACACTGGGGATTTTTCGACCAGCTGGGATATGACAGATATAGTAGTGGTTGAGACGCTATGCACATTAGTAAACTGTTGGCAACAAATGTTATAGGGTGAACTGGATTAGTTCGATGTAGTAATTTTTTGATCAGTTTCTTTATGTCAAAACGAATCAGACTTAGAGCATGCAAAATATTAAAAATATGCACCAAAGTTGTTTTTAAAGACAATTTACTTAGAGTAATTATTGCTACACATTGATAAAGAAATTTAATTGTTTGTTTTTGAATTTCGTGTAAAGCTACTTGAGGGCCATCTGCGTTAGTCGCCCCTAATTTAACAATGATAGACTATAGAGAAAGCAGCTAGTCAACACCACCCACCGCCAACTCTTGGTCTAGTCTTTTACCAACGAATAGTAGGATTGACTGTTTCATTATAAAACCCCCACAGCTGAATGGACGAGCATATTCGGTGACGGGGATTCGAACTCGTGACCCACAGATTGCGAGTGGATCGCCTTAACCGCCAGGCCGTGAATAAACAGTCATAACACTTATTGATAGTTTATCGATGAACGGTAATGCGAGTGTTGCTTACATTATTTAGTTCGACAACACTTACTGTCAGGGCCTATGACGCTTCAACACAACATTAGCTAATTTGTATGGTGCTAACATCAGCTATCCCTGAGATGGATATAGATCATTTGAGTTCCGACTTATTGTGAAGTATTTCTAAGTTAGCACTGATCATTACTGAGTTAGGTAGTTACTGTGGTAGTTTTGAGTAATATTGAAATTGTCTTAGACGGATTGGATTGAGTTTCGTATCCAGACTTAAGACGTTTCATAGGTAGCCATATTGATTCGATTTGATGTAAGAGGCACTAAACTGAATATACGGACTTTTCCTTCCAATTTCCTAATAGACATTAAGTTTAACATATATCTATGTATTTATTTTAATAATTTGTCCAGAATACATCATAACATCTGAAAAATATCGATGAACTTTACACAGAAATCAGGACTAGTGTATACAAGCACATGGAACAACAAGTCTTTTTTTCTTGTTAGCGTTAAATGTCTAAACAATGGAATTTTAACAAGTTAATTTTAATAGGTTTTTATCTCTGATCGCAAGTCTGGCTTGACCTGTGCTTATCACAAGCCATGCGCTTTTTTCTCTTATACAGATTTACTTGTTTTACTGTGGATAAAATTTACTATGTCTAGGATCCTGTTACGTCAATATATTTATCTCCTTTTAAAGTTGATGAAAGGTTGTTTTTTTTGTTTTTTTTTCACCGAATGAACCATATAATGGTTTGATTTACCACTATGTAATTACATGAGACACATTTGTACCTTTAAGTGCAAAACATTGGACATTTTTTTTATCAACCAAGAACTGCAATTTCAAGCAGGGTCTCTCTTGAGTGAATATGATCCCGAATAGTTTTACCCTAGAGGTGTGCTGAGTATTTTAATAGAAAACTAATTAGTAAATGATTAGAGATAAGAAATTCAGTTTTTTTTTAATTATTAGCGGTAATCAAACAATAACTCCCTTACTCCGATGACTCAACTGTAAGGTTGAGAACTTATAACGCTAAGATTCGGGGCTGGATCCTGCGTTGAGCACAATGCACGTTGCCTACTATGCACTTTCGCGCTCAACAACAAAACAAAGTACAGATTAAGCCACGTATTTTGAAATACACACTAATTACGGATCATATAAACAAAAAAAGTAAGGTGTTTTTCTTTTAAGCTGTTGATTACACTTTAGGTGTAACGCGATAGTAATATTCCTTAAGCAGATTCATTGTTTTGGTGACTAGAGTTCTCTACCCAAAATTAGGTGGTGAGAGAGGAATTTCGTTTTAAGTGATACTGAAGCACTAAAAATAGAAAATACAAATTCTAGTTTCTTAATCAACTTATCGCTTAAATACTCCTCCTTACCAGTATCTAAAAATAAATGATATGAAATGGGTAGTTTTCTTTAACTACACAATGGGCTATCTATGCTGTACCCACCTCGGGTTTCAAAACCTGGTTTTCAGCGTTATAAGTCTTCAGACTGAGCTTCTGTGGGGTTTCTTAAGGTAGATGGAGGCGCAAATAATGTAGTCGTACATATCACGAAGTTGCCCAAGGTTGCCACTGATAAACCAATTAGTAATTGGCTCCAATTAATCGGTTGTGGTGGTCTGGCTGATTACTTGCTATTTGGCACATCTCTTCTTTATAAAATCTATCACGCTTGGGTAACAACTGTCTCTCATATAAATACAATGATATGTTGTATTTTTGTTCTTTTTTTTATAAGGCTTAGCTGTAAATGTAGAAGAGCACTTATCAATACAGCACTAATGTAACTAATGCAGGAAATTTCCCAAGTGCATTAATAGCTTTGATTTTGAAAACTATCTGGGAGTAAACATATAGGAAAGAAATTCTGCATTAAATATTGTGTATCGAAGTTAAAACTCGGAGACAGAACCTATCTGCTCGTACAAGAGTGGAGTGAGACAGTCTGAAATTATATGTTTGAGTCTGTATAAGCTTAGAATTTTCATTGAAGGAATACAGATAAATACAGGTATTTGCTAAGGTCAAATTTCGATTTTTTAAAGGGTTTTAATTAAAATCTTAATGTAACATCAAATAGCTCAAAGTCTTCTATGCTTTTCCTTTCCACGATCCCCTTCCATGTTTGAAGGTTTTCATATACCCTCCTTCCCCACCGGCATTATTTTTATAAATCTAGGTACTAAACATCTTAATATAGTGGACGTAGCGTGTATGTCAGTATCTATGTATGTAGCCAAAACACCTGCGCCATCTACTGAATGACACCAAAAACAAAAATCTATAAAAAAAATTCACACTTTGGGTATTCAAGATTCAGACAATTAGAAAAATAACTGTGGTATGTGCAACAACCATTTCTTTATAATAGAACACAATTTTAAATAAAAGTACCCTCCTCACAACAAGAACACGACATTTACTACGACTGTGCGAGTGGGTTTGATTATATCTTTATTGATGTAATTAAGCCAATGAACGCAACTTCAATAATGAGACTAATGTTTTTGTTTAGATGATCACAGTTCTTCCATCTAGGGGATGATGATTGAGAACCACAAACAAGTTATTTTCAAGCGATATTCTGTTTCAGTATTTTTTGTTTGTTTTTGGAGGTTACCTTTCATGAGAACTTTCATTCATACAAATAAATTAAAGAGTTTTTATTTGTTTGTTTATTGTTGAGCGCAAAGCTAAACAATGGGCTGTCTGTGCTTTGGCCACTACGGGTATCGAAACCCGGTGTTTAGCGTTATAAACCTTCAGACTTACTGCTGATACACTAGGGTAAAATATATAGAATGACACAAATAGGTCGTGCTACTGCGAAATATTGCGGTTGTTTTTTGACAACGGATGGATTATCCGTAATAACGTTTTTGTGAAGTTTAGTTAGTATTCTGTTTATTATAAAAATGGAAAATTATTAATTCATTATCTTAGGATTCACTACATTATATAACACTAACGGACAATTACGCAAACCCGTGTGAATGATTCTCATGTGCAAAAACCCATTCCGCAGACATACCGCTGTGCCACTGGGGGGCTAGCAACTATTGTTGTAAGCGTAAAAGCACAAGTTTATCAACAAGACAAGATGTTCTATCAGATTTAACTAAGTTTTGTTTTAACAAGTTTTTAAGTTTCTTCAACATAAACAGTAAGATAAAGCCCCCCCCCCCCCACGTGGCACAGCGGTATGTCTGCGGACTTACAACGCTAGAAACCGGGTTTCGATACCCGTGGTGGGCAGAGCACAGACAGCCCTTTGTGTAGTTTTGTGCGTAACTTCAAACAAACAATAAGATAAAAGCGTGATATATAGATATATTAGCTTAATATATCCTAAATATTATCAACTTTAGTCCTAGAAAGTCCCTAAATATAAACCATGAAAAAGCAAGCATCTGTGAGCAAATTGAATAACTTGTTCAAAACCTTTAGAATATAAAATCCGGTTTCATACCAGCATATTATAAAATGTATGTTTAATTTAAAGCATACTAAAGGATTTAGTTGGACGTATAATAAAGATTATTTTATGTCTTTGTCTGGAAATTCCAGATGCTTTCTGTGAGAGCCTGGCATGGCCAGGTGGTTAGGGCGCTCGACTCGCGGGTTCGAATCCCCGTCACATCAAACATGCTCGCCCTTTCAGCCGTGGAGGCGTTATAATGTGACGATCAATCCCACTATTCGTTGGTAAAAGAGTAGCCTAAGAGTTGGCAGTGGGTGGTGATGACTAGCTGCCTTCCCTCTAGTCTTACACTGCTAAATTAGGGACGACTAGCGCAGATAGCCCTCGTGTAGCTTTGCGCAAAATTCAAAACAAACAAATAAGCTTTCTGAGAGGCCATGAAGGCCATAGGATAGACATCAGAAAATCTTTACATATGGTAACGATTAACATATTGAAAATCACGCGAATGTATGAATCTCGAACTTAAAAATAAACTCAAACAGAATTATATGCATATTTCCAATAATTCTTCATGTTTTTTTTTGTACTATTTTGGATTTTCTTTTCCAAGTTTGACATTATTAAATAGGGGTCCGTTTGCCTGTCATATGGAAGGTGAAGCCTTTTTTCCGTGTGATATAAAAGTTTCATCTCAAATAATTCAGAAATGTACACGTGTCGCGAATTCAAGCTGCTTTACCTTACTATCAGGAAAGATGGAAACAACCCTTGGAAACTGGCAATCTCTGAGCGGGTTTTCTCAAGTGGATACTGTAAAGGGCTTCGGGAAGGGTCATTTATTGTTTCCGGTGAAAAATTATGTTAGTTTGATTTTAGGTTCGTGGGAAGGAAAGGCGTCCTGTAGTGCAGCTATTATACATAAACTCCTCTTTTGGGCCAAGTGCAGAGTGGGACTGTCCTGCTCTGAGAACAGTGCCACATCGTGGCTAGCTGTTGTCCGACTGGCCTATATTTCCAACAGAACTAAGATACAAGCTTATCACGGATTGGGTTAGTCCAGTGAAGAATTAATTCATTAGGACTCGCTGTCAAAAGCTGCTATTCGACCATGGTACTGTGTATATTATTTTACACATGCTTCTGACATCTGTATATTTTGGAATTGACAGTACACTAGTTTACAAAGCGTTGTTTTGTGTATAACGACACGTATATTTTCAGGATTTATTTCGTCCAGATTTAATCAAAAAATTAACGATTAACAAAAGTAAATCATGATTTTGTTTATATATTTGCCTTTTTTTATTTATACATATGGGTGTGAGCGTGCATGTATGTAGTTTCAGATATACTTTTGTTTAAAAAATTCTCCAGTATGTTGGACTTAGCGCTGCGTAGTGGTTAGTTCTGGACTGTGGATCTGAGAGTCATTGGTTCGCGTCTCGTTGCCGCTAAAAATAGAAAAATCGCGCTTCGCACTTTGAGGCCGTGGGTGCGTTATTGGAGTGACGGTCAAATTCGACTATTTGATTAGAGTAGCCCAAGAGTTAGCGGTGGGGGTTATTGACTGTCTGCTTTCTCTTTAGTCCATAACTTTCAATTTAAGGATGGCTAACTCAGGTATCCCTCGTGTAGCTCTGCGCGAGATTCAACAAACAACAATGATTCACGTGTTCATGTTTGATCTGAAGTTGTTTGCAGTATAATGACTCATTTTAAATGGTCAGTAATTTGCTGCAGTAGAAAAAAAAATACTTTGTTATCAAGTATTGCAAGGCTGTTGGTGTTAAGTTTTAAATTGGGGATAAATCAAACTAAAAACAGATTTCAACAGAGACACAGAAAACGTTGTACATTAGTAGTTTGTGATCTGCAGTAAATTATGTATTATAGTAATTTCTGTATGTATAGTTAGTTGTTTTCGTTATTATGATCTCAGATATCTATACCAAAACACATCCAGATTATGTTTGAAAATAAATTGATTTTTCTCTTTACTAACTTTCACCGTGAAGATAGAACGAAGATGAACCGTATCTACGTTTTATTAAGTTACGAACTTGAACAGTTAGTTTAGAATTAGTAGGCATCTGAAAACACGTGATTAATTTTAGGAGGATTTTTAAATGGATCAATCATGTGCTTGTAAACTGAGTAGAAGCTTGCTAGAAACACAAAAAAGGGGAATAAAATACATATTAGTACTTTGTTGTTGTTTGTAACTAATCCCGTATGTGAAACCATTCACATCTCACGAGATATGTCATCTGGTTTGTGAAACCATTCACATCTCACGAGATGCCTTATGTTATCTGGTATGTGAAACCATTCACATCTCGCGAATGCCCTATGTCGTATTAATTTCTACATAAAGTCGTGCTTTCAACTCGCAAATCCAAGCTAAATTTAGAACCCTCAGTCACTGACTGAACTAATCTACTATAATAAACTCACTGGTGGGCGTATACGAACTGGCCCTGGTAGATATATCTAAAAATTCAAGCTTAAGGACGAATTATATGAATGAACATTTTGTCATAAACACTAGTCTGGTTAAGATAACAATCCCAGTGATTCTTACATATTTAATTAGTACTTTGCATACCATGAGAAATGAATGTATTTGTAAAGAACAGCAGAATGAATATTGTTTATCAAATATCTTTACAAAGATTTATTAAACATCCTAGACAGTTTTTAACGTTTCTATAGTGAAAATTTAAATCAAGCAAACCACAATGTGTTCTTAGAATATAAAAATTAAGCTTAGCTCGGAAGTTAATGAAGGCCATTATTATTTTATTCTGCTCTTTTACCTAAATGCATAATTCTAGATTTAATGGGTGGGTTGTTAGAATAACGAGTAGCCTTTGACAATCTTTAGTAACTAACAGCAGCAATGGAAACCATCTGGTGCACGTGATTGGTTCCGCGTTTCTCTTGAGGCTGTGGTCGAGTTAATAGAAACCACAGCCTCACATTTAACAGGGTTATCCTATGCAAATTAGATTTGTCATACTTTGCTGCAACCCCCCTCCCCGAAAAAAAAAAAAAGAGAAAGAAATAAGACAGATTTGCAAATATTAAAGATTTATGTATAAAAAGTTTTTTTTAATGTAGACTGAGTAAAAAACTGTCTGAATTTGTTTAACATTATACAGGAATTTTACTCACGTTTTACTTATACCCGTGTTTAAATTATTGTGCTTGTAATAGAAAAGGAAAATCACGAGATCCACTGTCGAATAACATATGATGTGTGTGTCTATGTATGTAGTGATCACCACTGTCGAATAACATATGATGTGTGTGTATATATATATGTAGTGACCACCACTGTCGAATAACATATGATGTGTGTGTATTTATATGTAGTGATCACCACTGTCGAATAACATATGATGTGTGTGTATATACATGTAGTGACCACCACTGTCGAATAACATATGATGTGTGTGTGTATATATATGTAGTGACCACCACTGTCGAATGACATATGATGTGTGTGTATATATATGTAGTGACCACCACTGTCGAATAACATATGAT
>NW_013666889.1:311585-315822 GCF_000517525.1 Limulus polyphemus | reverse complement strand
TATCATTGAACAAAGAAACTTGACCTCTAGATTCCATTTGATGTATCATTGAACAAGAGGTCAAGTTTCTAGATTCCATTTGATGTATCATTGAACAAGAGGTCAAGTTTCTAGATTCCATTTGATGTATCATTAAATCAAAGGCCTTAATATTTTAATTTATATTACTCTTAAGGTTTTTCTCTTTTATCACACTTATACACTTGACTCATTTCGCATTTGGCCTCGTAAAAATTAGTGTTTCGATCCCAGAGAACTCATTGTCCAGATACATGTACCTAAAAACAATCAAACATTTCGCATGTTATTAAAATATATTGTTTCTTTGTCTGTAGGTATGTGGCAGTGAGAATGTTGAAGTTAACGGCGGGTGTGTTTTAAGGTGTAAAAAATATCTGGTGTTTTCACTGGGAAAGAACGTGGTTAAAGTTTAACTTAAGAGAGGAATTAAAACACGTTTCACATGGTGAATTAAACTTTTTTTTAAAGGTTGGCGAGGAAATAAGTTCTGAACTTCGACTTCTGACAAGTCAACTAACCAAGGTTCTTAACAAAGGTAAGTGTTCGTTAATACAGATGTATCAAACAGTAAAACAGACAATGTGGGAATAGTTCAACAGTCTTCCGTTGTAAGTGTTCGTTAATACAGATGTATCAAACAGTAAAACACAGTGTGGGAATAGTGCAATGGTCTTTCGTTATAAGTGTTCGTTAATACAGATGTATCAAACAGTAAAACAGACAATGTGTGAATAGTTCAACACTCTTTCGTTGTAAATGTTCGTTAATACAGATGTATCAAACAGTAAAACACAGTGTGGGAATAGTGCAATAGTCTTCCGTTATAAGTGTTCGTTAATACAGATGTATCAAACAGTAAAACACAGTGTGGGAATAGTGCAATAGTCTTCCGTTATAAGTGTTCGTTAATACAGATGTATCAAACAGTAAAACACAGTGTTTGGATAGTTCCACACACTTTCGTTGTAAGTGTTCGTTAATACAGATGTATCAAACAGTAAAACAGACAATGTTTGAATAGTTCAACAGTCTTCCGTTGTAAGTGTTAGTTAATACAGATGTATCAAACAGTAAAACAGACAATGTGGGAATAGTTCAACAGTCTTCCGTTGTAAGTGTTCGTTAATACAGATGTATTAAACAGTAAAACACAATGTTTGAATAGTTCAACACTGTTCCGTTGTAAGTGTTCATTAATACAGATGTATCAAACAGTAAAACAGACAATGTGTGAATAGTTCAACAGTCTTCCGTTGTAAGTGTTCGTTAATACAGATGTATCAAACAGTAAAACAGACAGTATGTGAATAGTTCAACACTGTTCCGTGGTCTGTAAAAGTTGAGATTAGTTATGGGTAGGTTTATCATCATCATGGCCCGGTTCACACTTCTTTCTCAGTGAAGTGTGAAGATTGCGCTGTATGGTTGTTTTTACTGCACAAAGGACGCATACAGTCGCAGCCGTCTTTTCTCAACAAAGTGGTCGAAAAGGCTGCACAACTTACCAAAAAACACGCACGTCACAAGAGTGCAGATGACGTAATTCCCACCTGTCCCATGGTCGGAGATCAGACATGATATTGGAGTCTGAAGTATGAACCAAGGTCAAGATGGACGGTCGGGTTCACAGAAGATTCGGTTTCTGAAGCTTGAAGAAACTGGTTTAGGTTCTCATTCGTGTTATGTCTAGCTTTAATGAATGATAACACAAAGTGAATAGTACGTGACAGACAGATGCATCGTATTTAACTGAAATGTTGACGTTTTAATCATCCCCCCCCCGTGGCATAGCGGTATGTCTGCTAGAAACCGGATTTCTATACTCTCGTGGTAGACAGAGCACAGATAACCCATTGTGTAGCTTTGTGCTTAACTGCAAACAAAATTTAATCATTTTTAATTCTTTAAAATAAGTGAGGATAACTAGTTAGAGTGCCCGGACTGTGAATCTAGTGGTTCATGGTTTGTGTCTCGTTGCAAAAAAAAAAATACGCTCCGCATTTAGTGTCTCTTGTTACGGTAGAAGATGAAATCCCATAAGAGTAGCCCAAAATTTGGCGACAGGCATTGCTAATTGCCTTCCTTTAAGTCCATCAATTCAAAAATATGGATGGCTATGTGCAGATGGACCTTGTTGTGAAAATTCTGAAAAAAAAAATGTTTGTTCAAAAGAACACTTTGCCCTTGAATTTCGCGCAAAGCAACGCGAGGGCTATCTGGGCTACTTAAATCGAATAGTGAAATCTGACCGTCACTCTTATAACGCATCCACGGTCCCAAATTGCGCAGTACTTTTTTTTTTTGCCCGAAATATCTATTAACGTTTTTGTGTTTTGTTGTTGTTTTAACTTCTTGAGGAGATCTTCGAATGATCACTTTTATTGATTTCCAATTTTCATTGTTTGTCAATTTTTTTTTCGATTTATCCTAAAATACACCAACAAACTTGTCGTAATTATGCAGACACTGCGGAATCACAATAATTATTTTTTAACAATAATAGCCTGTGCTTTGCTCGAATTACTGTTGAAATTTTAAAACGAAATTGAGTTCATCTGCATTTTTGGGCATTAATTTATCATGGCGTACAAAAAAAAATGTGAATCCTTTTCAAAAATCAAACATAATTTTAAACGAGAGGGCCAAAACCATCTTAGACACATTATGTGTGAGAACTTTAATGGACCACAACTACCTGTTGAAATAAAAGGGAACTCCTTTGTTTAATGGACCACAACTACCTATTAAAATAAAAGGGAACTTCTTTGTTTAATGGACCACAACTGCCTGTTGAAAAAAAAGGGGAACTCCTTTGTTTAATGGACCACAACTGCCTGTTGAAAGAAAGGGGAACTCCTTTGTTTAATGGACCACAACTGCCTGTTGAAAGAAAGGGGAACTCCTTTGTTTAATGGACCACAACTGCCTGTTGAAAGAAAGGGGAACTCCTTTGTTTAGTTTTCTTTCAACAAAAAGTTGTAGTCCACTAAACTTCTACTCTGCCTATAATTCCTCTGAAACAACACTGTGGATATAAACCAAGAAAAACCATATATAGTCCAGAGTCCAGAGTAGAGCCGGTAAGAATATATCTTAGAACGGAAAGATGTAGGATCCACAGAGAAGTGGAAATACACCCGGGGAGAAGCTGTGGTATTGTGTTCTCAAGAAATGAGTGCACACGTGACCTTTCCTATTTAAATAACTTTGTTTATTTTGAGTCAACGAACGCCATCATTTTGAAATTATTTCTACTTAACAGGTTGTTTTTATATCGTATTTAACCTCCATACAGTGTGAATGTCTGATCGATATGATTTTCATAAAAAACTTAACGCGTTCTTTTTGCAGGACAACGAGCTGTTTTGAAGTCTTTTTCAGTTCGTGAACTTCTACCCGATACCCATTTTTATACAACATATGAAGGTTCATTAACAATGCCAGGATGTCACGAGACTGTCACGTGGCTTGTGATGAACAAACCAATTTATATAACAATACAACAGGTACGTCACGGTCTTTGTAACGGTATTATTTAATTTCTGTAGTGCATACTGGTAAGATTTAAACATTTCGACAATAGACCTTTACTTTCCACATAACGAGAAAAATCTTTGTATTTCGGCCAAAGTTTTTCTTTCATTATTATCTTAACTGTAAAGGTTGTTCTTCTCTAACTTTGTTATAAAAATGTCTACATTCCCCTAGAAGTCACTACAAATTCTCAAAAACTTGAATTTTTATATAATGTCCGATTCGACAGGTGTTTATATCCAATTTACTTTTAATCTTTATAGTTCAAGTATTGCGTTCTCCGACTTATGGACCTAACAGTTTGTATATATGTATATATATATATATATATATATAAATGTGTGTGTGTGACTAGTTTAAATCACGTGCTGAAGTTGGCTTTAAATCCTTGTAAATATAAAATTCAACTCAATAAATATGACGACTATGCTGTCTTAACATGAATAAGGAAGTTAATAGTACGAGACAAATGCTACGTGCTATGTCAAACATGATAACACAGTCCAACAGTGACCTCTGAAAGTTGTTTAATCGATACCATTTCTTTGATGATTCAGATCTGAATGCCCCCCCCCCCCAGTGGCACAGCTGTATGTCTGCTTACAACGCTAGAAACCGGGTTTTGATACTCGTGGTGGGCAGAGCACAGATAGCCCATTATGTATCTTTGTGCTTAACTACA
>NW_013666889.1:310472-311083 GCF_000517525.1 Limulus polyphemus | reverse complement strand
ACAACAATAATTCAAACAACAAATAACAATAATTCTGCCAAAGTTTCGGGGTCGAATTTTGCGAAGTCGTAAAACAATTATATGGCTCCTCAATGAGGCTGATGTTACGAATTTTTTGTGTTCTGCGTTTCCTGTTAAGGATGAAATAGCAAAAATATTAACATCTAGAATGCGAGGCTCTTTTCTCATTACCTTGTCTGTTGTCACTTCCAGCGATCTGTATGTTTGTTGCAAATTGATTGGGTCCCCAAGGAGACAAACCGAGGTTTTTAGTGCGCGTCTGAAGCAATGGTGTGTCTATTTTGACTCATCGGTTTTGACTGCAGTAGTAGAAGCCGGTTCATAATCCAGTCTCAGAAAAAAGTGTGATAATAATGTTCCATCAGTCTACTGTCTATCTCTCGTCTCGCTCCTAACATAAAGCAATTTCCTGATCTTAAATCTGATTAGAAAAGTTTGTAAAAACTTCTTAATCTAATGCCCTCCTTAAAAAGGGTTTGTCAGGCTAATGTCTCCTTAAAGAAAAGTTTGTTATCGTACAGTCCCTTTAAAATAAAAACTTCTTAATCTAATGCCCTCCTTAAAAAGAAACGTTTATTAGGCTAATGTCT